>NW_007735383.1:4339-14374 GCF_000696425.1 Galeopterus variegatus | reverse complement strand
ATGCTTTTTCGGCACAGATGGGAGTGCAGACATCGGAAGGATGTGGGCATACTAATTGAACCTATGAATGGTGGTGTTAAAAATGTTCTATTGTAATTTTGGTAACTCTTTGAAGATTTTGTTTTATTTTTAAATTCCTTGAGCTCATATGCATTCATATACTGCATATAGCACTTCATTCACTTTACGAAAAAGAGTGTTTGGAGTTATAACAGCAGATTCAAGAGATGGGTATTTTCATACTACATGAAAAAATCAAATTTTAAAGTAAAATCCCATATAAGGTAGTGAATTTTTCTAATCTGTCTTCCTAGGATCAAAGAACTTTTTCTAATTTTAATGATACAGTAATATCTAATAATGCAGAAAAATAAAGGAATATTGAAAATTTTAAAGGAAAACATCACCCAAAAATCTAAGGTCTTTTAATCAAGCTAAGAAAAAGAATGGATTCTTAATAGGCGGGCATCTTTTGTTTACAGAAGGGTTCAACATGTTTTTCTTTTTTGTCTTTTTTCGTGTCTGGCAATGGGCTGCAACCCTCAGTGTCGCGCCCGTACCGGACCGGGACCGGCAACGGGATCGCAACCCTCGGTGCTGCGCCCGCCCCTCGCTCAGCCAGTGAGCGGGAACCGGTCTGTATGTGGGTTCCGAACCCTCGGCAGGAGCGCCACCGCGCTCCCAAGCGGCGCACTGTAGCAGTGAGCCACCGGGCCGGCCTCAACACGTTTTTCTTCTTATTTTTATATTTTTTCAAATTCATCTAACCATTGTTGAGCTCCTACAGTGAGCAGTGACCTACACTCCTCTTTATGTTAACTCGATTATTAATGATATTCTTTACACACACTCACCTGCACTGTAATTAAAATCCTAATTAAGAATAATTAAACCAAGTGTTTGTACTCAGAGGTAAATATCATTTTCTAGTACTCATTACTAAAATAATATTATAAACAAATAACCAGTGCACTGGTTTTCAATATGTATAAGACTTTAAAGACCCTGTCAAATTTGGCATGATTAACCCATTTTTTTCTTTAGAATATCTTCTTCATTCTGCTGTGTCTAAATATTGGCAATGATATAAATAATGTCATTTTTTATATCTGTGCAGAGAAAGGCTTATAAAACTATTCAGGTGCACATAAATAATATATTCACTGACTTTATATATCAGTTTGTGTATTATTAGCTTATTCACAGAGAAAATTGATTCAACTTCATTTTGTCCTCAGTAAAATAAATTATATCTGACTCTTCTTGTAAAATATTAAGGCTCTGAGGGAAAAAAACAAACAGATTTTCAAAAGCAAATGAAGGAAATAACCTTGCTACTTCCCTTCGGTAGTAATTCTGTTGATTTTGCTTTCTACTGTTTCCTTTTATTTAAAAGGCTATGGTCAAGGTTGACACATAAGGCTGTTCTGCTTAGCAGAAAATAGTTGTAATAGTAACCGGTAGTAATTCTGTTGATTTTGCTTTCTACTGTTTCCTTTTATTTAAAAGGCTATGGTCAATGTTGACACATAAGGCTGTTCTGCTTAGCAGAAAATAGTTGTAATAGTAACTTGCTGGAGGAATGGCTTTCGGTTGTGCAGTGTCCCTGGAACTGGCAGTTTAAAATCCCAGATAGGCTGACTCATCCCTTCCACATTTGGAGGTTTAAGATAAATAAATAAATAAATAAGGCACATCTTGCAATTTACTGCATGCAGATCTTTGAGGCCAGGTTGTAGATCATCTTCTCAAGCTGTAAAATTATATCCAAATACGCAAATCTATAACCTCAAACTCAGCTGTTGTGACTGTCTGACTTCTATAAGAGTCATCAGCCAATGCTTCAAAACTCAGTTTCATTCTAGACTAGGCATTAATCATGTATAGGTTGAGCTATCAGCCAAATTTCCATAAATATCATCACATGGCTAATACACACACATTCTTCTGGGAATAAAAAGACCAATAGGCACGGCCTGTGATGTCAAGTTCAGAGTCATCATGAAGGCGAAAAAAAGCATGCCAATGAAAAAGACCAAGAATTCAGAGAAAGAAGAAGTAGCTAGTTCATAGGAGACAGGATGTAACAAAAGTAGTGTCCAGGAAGGCGACACATTGCTAGATTGTCTGCACCAAGCTCTACTTTCATCCTTACAGCATTAATGAACACAGTCAAATGGCCTAGTCTGTCTTTTAGATGCTACTTTCTTCCACTGAAATGTTCCTCCATTATTCCTTTTTTCTTCAGGGTCTTCTCCTCTCATCTCTTTATTCTGATTCTTTCTAAGGCTCTCCCATCTTAAAAACACAAAGCAAAACAAACCTCTTTACCTATCTTTCCTGACTTTGTCTCCCAGCTTCTGAAATGTCTATTCTGCACAAATTGGATTTACTCCCTCACTTCTCATTTATTTATAAACTGAAAACAAGCTCTTTAAAAAATCTAATCTAAACCTAGTCAACAATAGCTTGCTAATTGCCAGAGAGTTTAGTGGCCTATTAGTGAAATTTAATCACTCTGTTCTTGAAACTACTCACAGTACCCTGGGCTTTCATAAAGCCATTCTTTGCTGGTTTCCCTCAGAGCTCTGGCACCTCTTCAAATCTCCTCTGTGGTCTTTGTTTCTAGCCACCATTTAAATGTAACTTTTTCCCAAAAAAGTATAACCACATTCCTCTTAATCACTTAGCTTACATTTGTCAAGTGATCACAGATGATGTTCTGGAACTTTATTGTATCTCCCTGAGATGGCTGCAACCATGTCCAGTTTAAACAAATGATTCATCAGGTAAAACCCGGATTGATAATATGCAGTTCACGACCCCCTGCACATTTCCATCTAGAACAATGTAGAAGTTCCCCAGATCACACAAACTCAATGGGTCTCAAACTGAACTCATATTATCCTCATCTCCCAAATGCTCTTCTTCTTGGTTTTCTCATATTGGTGTTTCATTTATCTATCTTCTTCCAGCCTTTCACTAAATATGATTAAATGTACCTCCTTAATGCCTCTCATATTTGTCCCCTCCTCTCTGTCACTACTGACACTTTTTGCCTCAATTAATATCAGTCTCATAAATGCTCTCATTGCTACATCCCGTCCTCTCACATTTCCAATTAATCTTCTATAATATTACCAGAGGCCCTTTCTGAAATAAATCCAATCACATTGTTTTTCCCCTTAAAACCCTTTAATGGTTCCTTCTAGCCATCAGGCTAAAGCTCAGAGGTCTTCAACATGCCAAGGCTCTTCATGAAGCAGCTTCTCTTATGTCACTATATTCTTCCTGCACCAATTCCCCAATGCACTTTTTGTATGTGTATCACACATCGTATGCTCCAATTCTAATTACTTTCAATCCACCACATACACTCTGCTCTTTCAACCTTGGTGCTCTGAGCATTTGCTATGCCTATGTCTACAATGTGGTTACTGCAGATATAGGATAATAACTGATCACACAGGCTCAGGAGTCAGGCTACTCAGAGTCAAATACCAGCTCCTGTGCTCACTAGCTTCATGACTGTGGCCAATTAAACTCTGTATGGGATTGCTTTGGCTGCTACTTCTAATACTGTGTTGAATAGGAGCAGTGAGAGGAAGCATCCTTGCCTTCTTCCTGTTCTCACAGGAAAAGCTTTCAGTTTTTGCCCATTCAGGATGATGTTGGTGGTGGGTTTGTCATCAATAGCTGTTATTGTGTTGAGATACTTTCCTTCTATACCTAATTTGTTGAAACTCTATCATGAAGAGATGTTGAATTTGGTCAAATACTTTTTCTGTGTTTATTGAGATACTCATATGGTTTTTGTCCTTGATTTTGTTAATGTGATGTATCACATTTACTGACTTGCATATGTTGAACTATTCTTGCATCCCCGGGATAAATGCCACTTGATTATGGAATGTAATCTTTTTGATGTTCTGTTGTATTGTTTGCTAACATTTTGTTGAGGATTTTTGCATCTATGTTCATCAAAGATACTGACCTGTAATTTTCTTTCTTTGTTGTATCTGTGTCTGGTTTTGGTATCAGGGTGATGCTGGCCTCATAGAATGAATTTAGGAGAATGGCCTCTGTTTCAATTTTTTGGAATAGTTTGAAAAGGACTGGTATCAATTCTTCTTTAAATGTTTGATAGAATTCAGCCGTGAAGCAATCTAGTCCTTGGCTTTTTGGGGGGAGGAGACTGCTGATTACAGCTTTAGTCTTATTGCTCATTATTGGTCTGTTCAGTTTTTCTATTTATCAATTCTTCTTTAAATGTTTGATAGAATTCAGCCGTGAAGCAATCTAGTCCTTGGCTTTTGGGGGGGAGGAGACTGCTGATTACAGCTTTAGTCTTATTGCTCATTATTGGTCTGTTCAGTTTTTCTATTTTCTTTTTTTTTTGTTCAGTCTTGGTAATTTGTATGTGTAGAAATTTATCAGTTTCCTCCAGATATTCTAATTTGTTGGTGTATAGTTGTTCATAATAGTCTCTAATGATTATTTTTATTTCTATGGTATCGATTGTAATGTCTCTGTTTTTATTCTTATTTTGAGTCTTCTCTCATTATTTGAGTCTTCTGTCCTTTTTTTAGTTAGTCTGGCCAAAGGACTGTCTATTCTGTTTATCTTCTCAAAAAAAAAACCAAAAAAAAACAAAAACAAAAACAACTTTACTTCGTTTTTGTGGTTTAGAACTCTAGTTCTTTGAGGTGTAACATTAGGTTGTTTGTTTGAAGTCTTTCTGTTATTTTGATATAAGCATTTATTGTAATAAATTTCCCTCTTAGTATTGCTTTGGCAGTATCCCATAGGTTTTGGTAAGTTGTGCTTTTATATTCATTTGTTTCAAGAAACAAGCGAGCTATGGAATCAACCTAAATATCCATTGACGGATGACTAGATAAGGAAAATGTGGCATATATACACAATGGAATAATACTAACCTATAAAAAAGGATGAAATTCTGCCATTCATGACAGCATGGGTGAGCTTGGAAAAAAATTATTGAGTGAAACAAGCCAGGCTCAGAAATAAAGAAAGAAAACACAATACTACATTGAACTTTCAAAAGGCGAGAACAAAACTGTGGTTACTAGAGGTGGAGATGGGGGCGGGGGATAGGAAGGGAGATTGTGAGAAATTGATTAATGGGCACGAGGAATGATTAAGTTTTGTAATGATAAACATGCTACCTGTCTTGATTATTTTTTCTGTCTTTTTTTTTGTGTGTGTGTGACCCGCGGCACTGCACTCAGCCAGTGAGCGCACTGGCCATCCCTATATAGGATCCGAACCCACAGCGGGAGCGCTGCTGTGCTCCCAGCGCCGCACTCTCCCGAGTGCACCACGGGGTTGGCCCCTACCTGTCTTGATTTGATCACATATTGCACACAGGTATTGATATTCAACTCTGTACCCAACAAATATGTATAACCAATTGTTTCAATAATAATAATGAAAAACTCTACATACCTCATTTTCTCATTTATAAAATGGGAATGAAAGTATTTTTTAACTCATAGGGTAGTGGTGAGTCTTAGATGAAACAATCTATATGAAGCAATTAAATTAGGGCCAATAATAACTTGGTAGTAAATGTTAGCAATTATCACCAAACCTATATATAATAAATGTCTATAGGAAGTACCTAATTCTATCTAGTTTGGGAATTGTTTCACAAAAATAATCAAGCAGCTTACGTGCAATGTTGAAGTCCTCTAGCTTGGTACTACTTACTCATGGAGGTACCTTCCGAAGCAGCTAGAGAGCTTCTCTTCAAACCTCCCTCTGTATAGGAATGTTTTCTCTGAGTCAAACTCATCTCAAGCTCAGTTGATGTCCCTCCCTTCTTAAATTCCTCCTTATCTGCTCTTCATTCTATTTCAGCAACTCAACTCCATAGAATTTCTACGACCTTTCTCTGGAAATGCTCACCAACTGATACCACCCAATTTCATCCCTCCTGTACATGGCTGCACAGTAGGCTACTGAATAGGGGAAAGAAAAGACACTAGGAATCCTTGATGAAGAGGATTAGCATAAATTAGCAATGACTGCAATGAGCATAAATTAATTAGCATAAATTAGCAGTGACTCCAGTATTTTTTCAGTGATTCCAACCCATACTTTAAAATGTGGGGAATTTAATTTCTTTTTCTGCCTTGTTTTTAAACTCTTCCTCTCTACTGATTAAATTAATTAGCATAAATTAGCAGTGACTCCAGTATTTTTTCAGTGATTCCAACCCATACTGTAAAATGTGGGGAATTTAATTTCTTTTTCTGCCTTGTTTTTAAACTCTTCCTCTCTACTGACTCATTCTCTATAGCCCACAAATCAGTTCAAAACTCTCCCATATAAAAACTGTCCTTCACCTCAATGCTAGAAATGTTAGTTCCTCACTTCTCTTTCTCCTGCCCAGAAAGCTTCATTCTTGGTGCAATTGTGCAATATTTGCAGTCTCCACTTTCTCAGCATCTATCCACTAATTTTTAATTAAAATATAATGTTTTTATTAAAAAGATTCCATGTAAACATTTTTAAAGTTAAACAATACTGGGAAGATTTTAATATGAAAAGGATTCCTCTGTCTCACCATGAAGTTCAATTCCTGAAAGGCAACTATTTCAACTCTGCAGTGGACTGAATGTGCCCCAAAACTTAATCCCCACTGTGACAGTATAAAGAGGGTAGGAAATACTATTATGGTAATTGAAAGTTAGCGCCTCAAAGTGGCGGTTAGATTGTGAGGACCATGCCGAAGTAAATGACTAAATCCACTGATGTTTTAATAGTATCGTGGGTATGATTCTGAAGGCTTTAAAAGGAGAAAGAGTGAGCAGTTAGCTCTCTCCCTGCTCTGCCATATTCACCATGTTGCTGTGAGAGTCACTACTCACAAGGCCCTCACTGGATATTTTCCCTGTATTTTGGACTTCCCAGCTTCTGAGATTGTAAGTATTAAATATTGTTTCTTTACCAATAACCCAGTGTCAGGTATTTCTGCAATGAGCAACAGAAACGGATTAAGACAAATTCTTTTAGCATTTTTTTCTAGAATTTTTCTCAAATGGACAAATGATATCCATGCTATTTCCTATTATTTCAAAGTTCAACAGTCTCTTGAATTCTTACATGAAAGATGCTATTTCCTATTATTTCAAAGTTCAACAGTCTCTTGAATTCTTACATGAAAGATGAGGATTCTTCTCTCTCCTAGTCCTAATTTTATTCCCTAACAAGATTTCTCTAATCACAATTTGAATAGAAATTAGTATTCAGTGTTTACAATATAGTAACCAAGTAAATTTGTTTACTGCTAGGTCATGTATTGCATCATCATTTTTTTATCAATAATGTAATATCCTTTATGAATATAGATGCAAAATTCAGCAAACTGAGTCCAGCAACATAGAAAGATTTATACAACGACTAAATGGAGTTTACGCCAAGAACGCAAGGTTGGTTCAACATACAAAAGTCGATGAATGTAATAACACACCATATTGATAATAGTGAATACCTGACATTATGTATTTGGCAAAACCCACAAAACCCTACAATACAAAGAGGGAACCCTAATGTGAAATTAATAATAATATATCAATCTTAACTCGTAATTGTAACAAATGTACCACACTAATGTAACGTGAATAACAGGAGAAACTGTACACGTGGGTGGGGGAGGGTATGGGAACTATCTGTACTTTCTGCTCAATTTCTCTGTAAAACTAAAACTCCTATTAAAAAAAAATAAAGAATTAGTTAATTTAAAAAAACAACCTTAGGCATTTTGTAGTTCACATGACCAAACTGCTGAAAAGCCAGGCTTGCCATCACAGAACTGAAGTGCGTCTGGGACTTGAACACCCTCAGGAGGCTCACTGGACCTCTTCTCTGCTTCTCTTGGTGTATTCCGGCAACGGATCGCAACCCTCAGTGTTGCCCCCATACCGGACCGGGGACCAGCAATGGGACCGCAACCCTCAGGTCCAGCAACGGATCGCAACCCTCAGTGTTGCCCCCATACCGGACCGGGGACCAGCAATGGGACCGCAACCCTCAGTGCCGCTCCCGCACCTCACTCAGCCAGTGAGCGGGAACCGGTCTGCATGTGGGATCCGAACCCTCGGGCGGGAGCACCGCCGCGCTTCCCAAGTGGTGCACTATCCAGTGCGCCACCGTGCCGGCCCAGAGCTGAAACCCTTTTCCTTTCCTCTCTTTTCTTCACTCCCATGCCTACCATTGCTTTCTGTAAAGGCTCCCACAGATATAGCTCCAGCCCAGACCAAACTCTCAGACCATGAATACTCTGTTATACTCCCCACTCGAACCTCCGTTATTTATGACTCAAAGATCTCTCCAAAATATATCCAAAGCTGAACTCGATCTTCCTACTACAACAGTGGTTTCCATATCCTATTAGTCTTAGTAAATGGAATCATGGGATCGTCAACCTTCCAGAGGCTGCTGCCTCCTCATGATCTGCTCCCCCAACAAACCCGTGGACATTTCTCAGCATAGTCCCACCTCCCCACCTCCACTTCTGCTCCCTTCATTCATGATTAGTGCTGTAACTAGAGGTACCTTTCTGAATACAACCTTATCATAGTTCCCTTTGATTAAAATTTCTTGACAGCCTTAGTTTATCTTTAACATGAAGCCCAATACTCTCGCCTTGGCATACGAAGTCTTGCATGATCTGGCCTCTGCCCACCTTTCCATCGTCATCTTAAGCCATTCTTCTCCTCACCAAACACCTGCCAGTTTGACTGTGGATTCCTCCAATGTGCCAAGCAGCTCCCTGACTTGTGGATTTTACATTAAAGCTCTTCTTTTTGCCTCAAACACTCCTTCCCTACCTCCTAAAATGGATAAATGTACACGTCTTCCAGTCCCAGCTTAAATGTCATTTTGTCAGGGAAACGATGCCTGACTTCCCATACTAGAAGTGTCCTTTCCATTTTTATGGCACTCTATTCTTCATTTTCATGCCCAAGTCAGAATTTTAATTATATCATTGTGTAGTTAATTCCTTCCTTTCCTTTCTCCTCCATATTCCCATAAGTTTCGCAAAGGCAGAGCCTTTGTCTTATATATGACTAAAGCCCCATTTCTTTGCAGAGTATCTGTCACACAGTAAACATTTTTGAAAAAATGAAATAGCCAACACTAGGTGAGTGGGTAATTAAACTATGATAAATTCTTTCAATGTAATAGTCTATGGCTATTACAAAGATATTCATTAAATAGCATTGACATGAGAAAATGCAAACCATAACTGTAAGTGAAAAATGCTAAATACATATTATACATGTAGTATTTGAACTCTATAAAAATGCACAGATGATAGACATGGTAATCAGAAAAATAATCCTGTCCCCAAAAATGTCAAGATTCTAATCCCTGGAAGGTGTGACTATGCTGTATTAGATAGAAAGAGAGAATTAAGGTTGCTAATCATTTGACCTCATAGTAAGGAGATTATCCTGAATTATCTGGTTGGGTCCAAGGAATTAAAAGTGTTCTTTAAATGCGGGAGATATAGCAGAAGAGTCAGAGTGATGCAACATGAGAAAAACTCAAATCAGCCATGGCTGGCTATAAAGACTGAAGATCGAAGGGAATCACGAGCCAGAGAATGTGGGCAGCTTCCCGGACTAGAAAGGGCAAGGAAATGGACTCTCCTCCAGAGCCTCCAGAAAGCACCATCCCTGCCAACAAGTTAACATGATACCACTGAGACCTATTTTGGACTTCTGACCTCCAGAATGGTAAGATAAATATTTTTGTTGTTTTAATTTTAAGCTATCAAATCTGTGGTAATTTGTTACAGAAACAACAGCAACTAATATAAAAGGACATATCAATATAGGAGAGTTTTTTTTTTTTTCCTTTTCAAATTTGGTATGGTTTTTGCAGCCAAGCTCTTTGCAACTACCATTTTCTCTGCTTTCTACCCTGTTTTACCAGTATAGTTTGCAGCATTGTGCTTAATACTGCCATATTTCTACTGAGCACATTAAATTAAAAAAAAAA
>NW_007735383.1:2280-3484 GCF_000696425.1 Galeopterus variegatus | reverse complement strand
AAAAAAAAAATCTGGGAAACTTACCTGACTCAGAAAGACACATTAAATGAAAACATAGGCCGCAAATGTCCAGAAAAATATGCACAGAAATTTCATATTTTTTTCTGATAAAAAGATGAACGAATATATTTTCATCAATTACGTTAATATTACAAATGAACTTTAGAAGATTTCTGTATAGCTTGATGACTTTTAGCACTGAAAGGCAGAAATGGTTCCCAGGATAATATTTTTATCCTTTTACTATTTTATCCTCTTCTTACCCTTTTATAGCAGTAATAAAAATAAGCACTGGATTTTGGAATCTGGGAAGCAGGTTGGAGTTCCTAAATGGCAAAGAAAAGGGAAATCCTCAACGGAAAAAATTTAAAAGCCAGCATCACCTAGATCCTTAAACTGTCTTGAAATAAACTATCTGAATAAAATACACATGGACACTTGATAATATTTTGAAAGTTGAAGGGCAGCAAACTCTTTAAGATTAGTGAATTTACTTAGAAGATTAAAAAATGTACTCACTCTAGAATTATACATTCATCTATATGATTCTCAGTTCTACCAAATTTTGAAGGGAGTCCAAATTCACTTTTGAAATATTTAGCATTGAAATTAGCATGGAACTTAAGTTTTCTTTATAAGATTGACTTGAGGAATTTTAAAGCATAAAATATATATCTTCAATTACATGAATATAATGTTATCAAGTATTTCATACAATTTTATTTCTAACGCCTTTTCCATTTATTTCCTGGTGAATAAATTGATTTAAAATCTGCTTTTGTTTTTGCCCCTGGTCAAATCCCTGAAACTTTATAGGTATGATATTCAAACCATATGAGAATATATCACTGAGTGGAGGAAATTATCTAGAGAGAGGAAGCCATCAAAAACAAATGGAAAAAAACTAGAGCAAAGCATTCATATAAACTGGTTTTCTTTCCCTCTAGCACTGTCTAGTGGCAAACACAGTGTATTGCTGAATTGTATAGCACTGACAGGAAGAATTTACTACAAACATCATTTAGCACCTGCGATATTATTTAAGGTCTTTAGTCATCCCAAAGCAACCTAACTACATTTTTAAATTTTGCTATTTCTCAAACTACATATTCATAACATGAGCATATCAGACAAGATAATTTGTAAGTTTCTTTCCAGAATTGAACATCTTTGGTTAATTTATTTGTAAGCACTGAAAGTTTTT
>NW_007735383.1:0-1586 GCF_000696425.1 Galeopterus variegatus | reverse complement strand
AAAAAAAAAAAAAGAAAAGAAAAGAAAAAGGTGTGATCTACTGATAGGATTGTAGACAAACACACAAGTGCCTACATATGTGATCTCAGCCCAGATTTTATATAACAGAAATAATTTTAAGAGAAATATGAAATACTTTTCCTTATTAGATTAAGAATACGGTATTATTTAGTATCAGTAATAACTAACATTTCTTGAGACTTTACATGCATACCCAGAATTTTTGTTTTTCCATTTTAACTGTAATTTTGTAATTGTGTACCTGTCTACCAAAACCTCACTCCCCACCCCTTTTCCCTACCTCTGGTAATCACTATTCTACTCTTTCTCTTTTTATTTTTCTTAAATGACCTATGATAATTATACATATTTATGGAGTACCACATGATAATTGGTTACATTCATCCTGTGTGCAATGATCATATCAGAGTGCTTAGTATATCCATCACCTCCAGTATGTCTCTTCGTGTTAGTAACATTCCACATCATCTTGGCTAGCTATTCAAAGATACGCAGTACTCTGTCATTAACTGTAGTCTCCCTGTAGTTCTATAGAACCCTAGATTCCATTCTTCCTATCTCTCTGCTATTTTATATTCACTGACCACCCTCTCCCCATCCCTCCATTTCCCTCACCAGTCTCTAGTAACCACTATCCTACTTTCTACTTTGATGAGATCGACTTTTTTAGCTTCCACATATTAGTGAGAACATTTGGTATTTCTCTGTCTGTGCCTGGCTTATTTCACTTAATTTTCTCCAAGCTGGTCCTTGTTGTTGCAAATGGAAGAAATTCATTCATTTTTATTCCATTGTGTGTGTGTATATATGTATATACCAAACACATTTTCTTTATCCAATCATCCACAGAAGGACATTTAGGTTGGTTCCACCTCTTACCTATTGTGAATAGAGCCATGGTAAACATGGCAGTGCAGGTATCCCTTTGACTTGTTGACTTCCATTCCTTTGGATATATACCCAGTAGTGGGATTGCTGGATTGAATGGTAGTTCTATCTGTAGTTGTTTGAGAAATCTCCATATAGTTTTCCACAGTGGCTGCACTTATTTACATTCCCATCGACAATGTATGAGTTCCCCTTTCTCCACATCCGTGCCAGCATTTGTTATTTTTTGTCTTTTTAATAATGGGGTGAGATGATATCTCACTGTGGTTTTGATTTGCCTTTCTCTGATGATTAGCAGTGTTCAGCATTTTTTCATATGCCTATTGACCATTTGTTTGTCTTCTTTCAAAAAATGTCTGTTCAGTTCCTTTGCCCACTTTTTAATTGGATTATTTAATTTTTTACTATTGAGTTGAGCTCCTTGTATATTCTAGATATTAATCCCTTCTTGGATGCATAATTTACAAATATTTTCTCCCATTCTGCATGTTACCTTTTCTCTCTGTTGACTGTTTCCTTTGCTGTGCAGAAGCTCTTTAGTTTGATATAAACCCATTTGTCAATTTTTGCTTTTGTTCTCTGTGTTTCTGCAGTATTATTCATAAAGTTTTTGCCAAGACCTATGTCCTGAAGTGTTTCCCCTATATTTTCCCATTTTTCTTCTAGAAGTTTCATAG
>NW_007735382.1:78413-78870 GCF_000696425.1 Galeopterus variegatus | reverse complement strand
TGTGTTGATTTTGTATCCTGCTACTGTGCTGAACTCATTTATCACCTCCAAGATTTTTTTTATAGATACTTGATGCTGTTTGATATATAAGATCATGTCATCTGCAAACAGAGACAGTTTGACTTCATATTTTCCAATCTGGATGCCTTTTATTTCCTTCTCTTCTCTGATTGCTCTGGCTAGTACTTCCAAAACTATGTTGAATTGGAGTGGTGAGAGTGGGCATCCTTGTCTGGTTCCTATTCCTAAAGGAAAAGCTTTCAGCTTTTCCCCATTCAGGATGATATTGGCGGTGGGTTGTCATATAATGGCTTTAATTATGTTGAGATACTTTCTGTCTATACCTTGGCTTTCATTATGTTGAGATACTTTCCGTCTATACCTAACTTATAGAGAGTCTTCGTCATGAATGATTGCTGAATTTTATCAAATGCTTTTTCAGCATCAATGGAGATGA
>NW_007735382.1:72262-74491 GCF_000696425.1 Galeopterus variegatus | reverse complement strand
CTCAGGCTCGCTCTGTCCTCTGGCACGCCCGCTCCAGACCCGTCGCCATCTTGCTCCCCCCTAATTTCTCTTCTTGATTTCTTTTTATTAAGCGGACTTGTTGGTTTGCCTAGATATTAATTTGCCTTTGAAAAGTTTATTTATCTTCCTCTGTTGAAATTAATCTGATATTTGCATGCTTTTGGAAGATTTAGAGAGCTATTTTGTATAATTGTAGAGATTACAAAATATGTAAATTTTAATAAGTTTTACATCTCCAGTTTTTGTGAAAATTTGAAGCCCTACTTTCTATTGTTGTTCATCTGTTATTCAGTTTATGGGTTTGTTATTTGAACAAATAAATGTACATATCCTTGCTTAAAAAAAGAAAAATGATTACATTGTATAATGTTAAATATAATAATTATCCTGATTCAGGCATCACATATTGCACACAGGTATTGATATTCAACTGCACTGACATGTATGATCAACTAAAATAAATTTTAAAAATAAAAAAAAACACTGTATCTCAGTTTCACAAAGGAGGTGGGATGCCAATATCAGCAAGCACTTCTAGAGAAAAGGTTCTAGAAAATTCCAAAATTTCAGGTTGATAAAATTTTTTCATTCCCCTTTCTCACCCAGTGTTTCAGGTTGTTACTTTTGTTTCTCAAGAAGAGAAAGAAAAAGAGAAGAAGTAGGAGGAAAAAGAAGAAAAGACCTACCAATCTCTACAAGTCTATATCCCCAACAGTTTTCATGACTAATGTCCTTTGGTTTTTCTTTCTGATGGGTCACAGTATTTGAAGCAGACCTTTCAGAGAACCTGGCATTTCCTCCAGGATGTCAAGTTTTAAAATTTAGTAGACGTATACGAATTTGTACAATGTAAATATATTGAAATATCCTGCAAAGAGACTGATTCTAAAGTGTATCAAATTTGAACAAAGTCATAGCTCTAAAAGACATTTATTTCCTCAAATTCCCTGTATTGGAGCTGAAGTCTATGTTACACAGATGTAATTTTTTTTTTTTTTTTTTTTTTTTTGTACTTGGAGATAAATTTTAGAAAAAAAGAATTAATCAGATTCTCATAGAGAACATCAAGAGGGCTTCAAAATGTACAAGTCTCCTCCCTTTCCAAGTGCACCATCCTGCTAGCCTTTGAATAAAGCAATACTCCAGCAGGATTGGCATCAACCCCACCCATCCCTGGAGGAGTCTAGTTATTAAATTATTTTTTAAAGATTCATCTTCCCCAAGTCTTTGGAGGCAGGACAGCTGGGAGTCATTAGCTGTAATCAGGGGGCAGCCAACAAAGGAGGAAGCAGTGGGTGAATGCTCTGTCTTTCTGTAGCAGCCATCTGGGCAGAGGGAATCTGGTTTTAAACCCTAGTGGGTGGGGGAAGTTATAGGGATCTTGTTATATTTGGACTTGACTTCAGACCCTAAACAAAAGATCTTTTTTGCTTTCTGAGTTTTGCTTTCTGCAAATGGGAGTAAAAGATAGCAAGAGTAAGCTAGTGGGCATCTCACAGGACATTATGGTCACAGCAGACAATCTGAACACAAAAGCCAGACACGAGGTGGTTGGCAGCCTTGCCTATTTCTGGCTTAGAATTTTTGAAAGAAAAGAGAAGCTCGTCCTGCTGTGAGATATCTCCTTTTCTTTCCCCTTCCTCCGCCTTTTCCAAAGATAAGCACATGTCTTCCATTCCAGAAAAAAGGACTAGGACTATGCTTGTCTTTTAAGTTATCCATAGAGAGAGACCACTTTTGACTTGTTCAAAATAGGGGAGGTGCCACATTTTTCATTTTACCTTTTCTCTTTCTTCTCTACAGATGTTGGCAATATGGTGTAATAAATAAAGAGCAAGAACATACTTTGAGGCCACAAATCTGGGTTTTGATCCTGTCTCACTACTTACTGACTGTGTGGCCTTAGCAGTTTAGGTCAGCTCCAGTCCTCTGCTCTCTTGTCTGTAAAATAAGGGTAATAGATATCTCATAAGGTTGCTACAAGGATTTTTGATGATGTGTCAAATGCCTAGCATACTCCCTAGAACACAGCAGGCATCCCGTGATTGGTAGCTATTCCTATTTGTGTTATTTATATCAAACTTCTAATAAAAGTAGCAAAACACAAAATCACTTCACAGGATTGGAGAAGGGGTCTTACAGAGTTAGTTAAACATGGTTCATACCTCCAAAGAAGAGGGCCTCATAGAATTTTTAATCTTTTAAAAA
>NW_007735382.1:68704-71639 GCF_000696425.1 Galeopterus variegatus | reverse complement strand
GTTAAACATGGTTCATACCTCCAAAGAAGAGGGCCTCATAGAATTTTTAATCTTTTAAAAAGTATTTTGAATATCTTAAAAGGCAGATTTCACATTAAGCATATATATCTAGCTTCCCTGAAATACTGAAAATTTGGCAATCCTGTGCCAGCATCCCCAAATGACAATAAAGAGGTAAGCCTGAACTGGGATTATCAAATTTGCAACAGTCCCCTGCCTCCCTGTTGTAGAATTCTGACCCTGCTTCACCTTATCCAGCCTGACCCTTGTAGGCATTTAAATCTGTGATACCCTCTCTTGCCCCACGACCCCAAGTACAGATGGTTGAGAATCCCAGGAATATAAAATTGCTTTATGAAGGGTGCTGAGTTAATAGTTGTACAGCATGAAGTGAAAACAAAATCATGTGGCATCCTGATTTAAGAATTAGTAGGATAAAGGGCATCAGACCCACAGCTTCCTCCAGGATCTTGGACTTGTCATTTAACTTTAGTAAGTGTCAAGTTCCTAACATGTAAAAGGCAGCTAATATTTATTTACTCTGCCATTTCACAAGGTGGATACGGGAATCACATAATGCAATGTATGGAGCAAATTGGAAAATGGTATGTGCAGATGTAAGCTAGATTATCCAACAGAAAGGACACAGTATTGAAGGGAAGAAAATCATTTACCAGCCTCTACCAAACTCTAATATGTCTTCCTTGGAAATCACACAACTAAGAGAGATCTTTAAGATAATTTGATCTAACCCTGAATTTTACAGATGAACAATCTGACACTCAAGAAGCAGCTCTAAAGAGGCTTACAATCAGTGAAGTAAGACAAAATATATGAAAAGAGTGCTCCCTGAGGGACACCTAAAATCATGTGAGCCTCTATTAAGTCTGGGGGTAGAGAGAGAAAGTCACCTGGAGCAGATTTTCGACTTTTTGTTTGTGTGTTTTTAGAAAAAAATAACATCGACTACTTCTGCCTTGGATTTCAAAATGCAATGGTAATAGGCACCTCCTTGCTCTCAGGAAAGGATATAACATGACATATGTACCGTAAGACACAAAAGACATCTCTCCCTTGATTGCTGAGCTCTATGGATGAGGTGAGAAAATTTGCAGAAAGAAACTATAAGTCTTCTGAGGGGTCTTTGTGAAAATTCAACCCAAGCTCTCTGAGATTCACAATTAGGGCATCTTTCAGGCAGGACCACAAGCCCTCCCCTCGGTCCACTGGCAAGAAAGGGGAGTCCCAAAAGGGAGGTCACCAGGACAGAAGGGGCGTAGGGTCGAAACGAGGGTCTGAGGGTTCTGGTGAGCCTGCGGTAAGGCTGGAAACTTTTGTGTGTCACTTTGGATTTTCCTAAAAATACATGCCAAGATTAGATATTGAAGAGATTTATCAGGGGAAATGCTTCTACAGAATAAAAAGGGAAAGGAAAAGAAAAGGTGAGGAGAGTCTTCAGACCGTGATGCAGGACAGACACTGTGAAAGGAGAGAGGGAAGCAAGCCTCAGGTGTAGTGGAAAGAGCCTCAGACACAGAGCAGTTCTGAGGAAGTCTCAGCCAGGCCAGTGGGAAGTGCCTGACTGAGCGAAAGTCACCTGTTAGAAGATCCTGGTTCTAATGCCAGCCTCCCCAGCCTACCTCCATCAACCTAAAAGTGAGACCATGGACACTCTAAGTCAGCTCTGCTCCCCACAGCATGTTCTCCTGGAGGGAGATCAGAGCAGTCACCTCCACAGCTGCCACGAACACTGCTGCCACCTCATGCTGCCATGCTTGGGACCCAAGCTCCCACCACCTGTACAGGGGTATCTGGGCCTGTAAGAGGATTATTCCTGAATGCAGAAGTGTCCACCAAGCTGAAAGAAACCAATGTTCAACAGCGAACTCACTGGAATTTTTCGTCCTCTATCTCTCTGCCTTTTTTAAAAAAAATAAGATTTGCCTTTGTGGGCTGAGTAAACCCTTTGGTTCTTAAAGAATTGGAGAGAGAAACCAATGTTCAACAGCGAACTCACTGGAATTTTTCGTCCTCTATCTCTCTGCCTTTTTAAAAAAAAATAAGATTTGCCTTTGTGGGCTGAGTAAACCCTTTGGTTCTTAAAGAATTGGAGAAGGGGAGGTGTTGGGGAATTCCAAGAGGAGATAACAGACTTCCTGCTGATAATGATAGGCATGAGGGGGTTGGGGGGAAGGAGTAGGTCAAGCAATGACTTAGAAAAATAATATGCGATGTCATTATATTTGGACCCTAGCTGATGAAGTGAGTTATACTGATTAAACATACATATAAGAAACATTAAATAACAAAAGAATGCTTTTATAATAAGTCATTTCAGTAACAGAAATCTCTAAACAGCAGATATACTAAATTACACTTGTACAGGACTTTACAGATTACAAGGACTTTTAAGTACATATTACATTTATTAATCCCCACAACAATCAAAAGAGTAGATAGAGTTGTTTGTCTCCATTTTAGGATTAAGAAAATGAGAGTGAACAAAGATTAATAAATTTATCTGAATTCCCTGTACCTGTAAGTAGCAGAGTTTGTATTGGAATCCCTTTTCTTTTTTATCCCAAGGCCTCCTTTCTATTTCATTCAGTTCCCTAGGTTGACTGTCTAGATTGTCAAATCAATGCACTTGACAATTAACTCACAGGGTATTAAAGGAGAGAAAGATCTCATCAGACTGGGGTGGTCCAGGGAAGTCATCCCAGAGCAGGAGAGATGAGATCTACTTCTTAAATGGTGGTAGGATTCAGGAGGAATGGAAGAATATTCTAGATGGGTAGAATGCAGGACATAGGGGACAGACCAAATAAAACAGCTTGACTGGCACAGAGGAACAGCAGGAAATCAGCAACAGTCAGTTGGGACCAGGTGGGGAACTTTATCCAGAAGGAAGTGGAAAATGTCAGGGTTTTGAAGG
>NW_007735382.1:67276-68145 GCF_000696425.1 Galeopterus variegatus | reverse complement strand
AAGCTAACAAAAGGATGGAGAAATGACTAAATTTCATAGCAAATGCAGAAGAGTTGGGTGTCAGGGAAGTAAAAATGAGCAAGTTCCCACCACAGAAATCTCAGAGATGGTTTCCAGAAAGAGGGACTCAAGAGACGGGCTCAAAACACAGATAAGAAACCACTTTAAACAGCTTTCATCTGAAGGATTCTATATATTTGGAACACTCCTGATGCAAATGAGGTTAAAAATGTTTGTTAGAAGATTTGCATGTAGAACACTGTTTTCTTCTTCTTGGTTTCAGGGCAGCCAGACAGAAGAAATTAAGTGTAATTAAATATAAAAAGTATCAATTAGCACTGATTCTCCCATCCACAGACAGAAATGACCCCTTGGGAATGAGTGATCTAATCCCCTCTCAGGCCTCAGAAGGAGCCGGAAGTCCAGACATCGATCTAATCACGTGGGAAGACATCATAGCAGTAAGTGGTCCTCTACACACAGATGGGAGATTTTTCATCTTTCCAAATTAGCCCTTATTGGGCAGATTATTATAATCTCTAAAGTAATAATATTTGATGTGCTGTTACACTCACACAAATTCGATAGCCTTGGGTGAAATGGAATCTCAATCTTGAGTGATATTTCACTCCTACCTATCACTGGATACTGAAAACTGTTATTTCTAACAAGAAAAAGTATGGTACCATGGCAGACTGAACACGCTTAGCATCAATTCTTACATTCTCTAGTTTTTACCAAGTAGATTCAAACTAACCAGTAATCCATTCTCAAAATGATCTCACATTGCAGTGCTGAACTAGGTTATATATCCCTAGGTTATAACTTTCCATCCCTTCTGCAGTCACCCTCAGGGGGTCCCCCTGACA
>NW_007735382.1:64522-66972 GCF_000696425.1 Galeopterus variegatus | reverse complement strand
TCTACACACAGATGGGAGATTTTTCATCTTTCCAAATTAGCCCTTATTGGGCAGATTATTATAATCTCTAAAGTAATAATATTTGATGTGCTGTTACACTGACACAAATTCGATAGCCTTGGGTGAAATGGAATCTCAATCTTGAGTGATATTTCACTCCTACCTATCACTGGATACTGAAAACTGTTATTTCTAACAAGAAAAAGTATGGTACCATGGCAGACTGAACATGCTTAGCATCAATTCTTACATTCTCTAGTTTTTACCAAGTAGATTAAAACTAACCACTAATCCATTCTCAAAATGATCTCACATTGCAGTGCTGAACGGAATATCCCTAGGTTATAACTTTCCATCCCTTCTGCAGTCACCCTCAGGGGGTCCCCCTGACACCTTTGTCATTCTGCCTGTCCCATTTCTCTCTCTTATTGTTGAATAAGAATCACATTTCTGCATCACCAGCTGCAGTGTACCTGCAGTTTTCTCCAGGGCACTGGTTTCATAGCATTTTCTAGTTGGCATAGTTTCCTTCCACTTTTCCCAGTCCTTAATATCCACTCCTCCCCACCCCAATATACACGTATCCACACATAGCCTTTGGGGAGTATTCTAAATACCATGCAGATGCTTTACCAGAGCTATATTAAATTTAGCAACATAAAACAATGAAGTCAGTGGTTTGTATAATAAGCTGGCAAACCTCCCTCAATTAAGCACACCCAAATACTACCCACCTGTCCCCCACTCCTGAACATATCTGACTTTACCCTAGTGCCCAGATACCCTCAGCCTGAATGACTCCATTCTTCTGGTATCAAACCTCCCTTTAAAATCTAGATAAAGCTCCCAGACCACACACAACAGGAGGTCTAGAGCCTCTCTCAGGAACCGCATCTGCCTCCCTGAGTCAGCCCCACACTTCACAGCCTGTGTCTCTGCCCTGGTCTGCTCCTCTGTCCCCAGTTTCTGTGACAGGTGTCCTCTTGCCACCACTTGCCCACCACTGGACATCATGGTTCTTCTGCATTTCCTGAAGCATGTCTGACACAAGACTGTGTATAGTAGAATTTTCCTCATGGCATGAGGGTAATACAGAATAAATTACAGCACAGAGCCACTTTTGTCACACAGCCTCCCTCCATGTTCTCAGGGACCTCTCACTCCTACCCTATCCCCCTTCCCTTTCCACTCACAGACCTTAGTCCCCTCAATCTATTTTACTTTATTATACAGAGCAATAAAGCATTATCTTTGTCTCATCCTGACTCATCCTCAGCCTGCCCAGCAAGTCTTGTTTTCCTCAATCATTCCCTTGAGAATAATATATTATGTCATTTCCCCCAGAAGGTAGAAACAGCAACAAATTGCTCTTTTGCTGGCACCTTTCTTCTGCTTCATTGGCAATGGCTGAATAGGTGGAAAATCTTTTCACTGGGGTGCATCTCAGTCTTGCCCTCCAAAACACCCACAAGCACCTTTCTTTCAAATCTCCCACAGCACCTGGCCGTGAGTTTGCTATCTACAACTACGTGACCTTTATTTGCCATGTGAAAGCTCTGAAATATTTTTGTCTCCTGTTTCCAGAGGCCTCTCTGGAATGATCCTTGCCAACTGAACTGAACAGTCATCTTCCAGCCTTGCCCACTTCTCCTTCAGTTTTCATCTTTCCTCACCTACAGCCCTGTATCAGTTTCTTAGGGTTACGTAAACAAATCCCCACAATCTTGGTCACTTATTACAACAAGAATTTATTTTCTCACAGTTCTGGAGGCCAGAAGTCCAGAATCAAGATGTCAGCAGGCCTGCACTGCCCCGAAGGCTCCAGGGGGGAATCCGTTCCCTGCCTCTTCCAGCTTCTGGTGGCTCCAGGCGTTCCTTGGCTTGTGGCAGCGTAACTCCAATTTCTGCCTTCCTCTTCACGAGGTCTTGTGTCTCAAATATCCCTCTGCCTTTTCTTTTTTGAAGATGCCTATGCTTGGATTTAGTGTCCACCCAGATAAGCCAAGGCAATACCATCTAAAGATCCTGAACTGAATTACATTTGTGAAGATTCTATTTCCAAATAAGGTCACATTCACGGGTTCCTGTTAAACACGGTGGGTGGAAGGAGACCAACATTCAACCCACTATAAGCTCCACACTTAAAAGAGCCCTTTCTAACGTTGGCTGTAAAGGAAAGCCTTCCTTTAGGCTCCACAGCACTCCCCAGGTTCAGGAGGGAGATTCACTGAGTTTGCCCTCTGTGCCCTACATGGGCTTGAAGGAACTCTGTTCCCTTTACCCTGGGGCAGGAAGATATTGTCTCTCCATATCTCCATAGAGGGAATTGCTGCCAGAGGTCTAATTTCTCGTGCTAGGATTCTGCAGTAGTGTAAGGTAGGCAACAGAACTCAACCTCAATTGATTTTTTCATCTCATCAGAATGGAAATTTTAACTTTCTGTTGTCTCA
>NW_007735382.1:62242-63522 GCF_000696425.1 Galeopterus variegatus | reverse complement strand
GGTCTGTATGTGGGATCCGAACCCTCGGCGGGAGGGCCACCACGCTCCCAAGCGGTGCACTATAGCAGTGCGCCACTGAGCCGGCCCTTAAAAGAGCCCTTTCTGACCATTCAACCCACTATAAGCTCCACACTTAAAAGAGCCCTTTCTAACGTTGGCTGTAAAGGAAAGCCTTCCTTTAGGCTCCACAGCACTCCCCAGGTTCAGGAGGGAGATTCACTGAGTTTGCCCTCTGTGCCCTACATGGGCTTGAAGGAACTCTGTTCCCTTTACCCTGGGGCAGGAAGATATTGTCTCTCCATATATCCATAGAGGGAATTGCTGCCAGAGGTCTAATTTCTCGTGCTAGGATTCTGCAGTAGTGTAAGGTAGGCAACAGAACTCAACCTCACTTGACTTTTTCATCTCATCAGAATGGAAATTTTAACTTTCTGTTGTCTCACCTTGGCTGGAATTTGGTACATAATACTGCACAGCAGCATTTTCCAAACCATGATCTGCAGAACAGGAGATTTTGCTGGGTGTTCCACAATCGCTCATGCTCTGAGAGAGTGACTATGCCCACAAACTTATCAGCGCTTCCAAGAAGCCTGCAGTTAAGAAACTTGCTAAACCCCATTTAACCAAAAATTCCCCAAATTCTCTTGACCTTAAAGACTTAAAGACCTTTTCTTTTTTTTTTTTTACAGTGTATCTTTTAAGATCTCATGGAATGCTAATGTCCTATGGAACACAATTTGGGGGGAAAAATGTTTAAATATTGGGACTGTCATACAGTCAATACTACATAAAGAACAGTTATTGTCTTCTCATTCCCAACATTAGAATACACAGCTGTATTTTGCCATCTCGCCATTATAGATCTAAAATTAAAGTCTTGCATGGTGATTGTTGTTATTAAAACTGTTTTCATATACTTAAAATTTGCTAACAAAGTAAATCTTAAATGCTGTCATCATGCACCCAAAAAATAAAAAATGGTAACTATGTGAGGTGATAGATATGTTAATTAGCTTGACTGTGGTAATCATTTCACAATACATACGTATATCAAAACATCACATTTTACACCATAAATATATACAACTTTTATTTGTCAATTATACCTCAATAGAGCTGGGACAATTTTTTTAAATAAAAGTAAAGTCTTAATCTAACCAACATGGTTTTTGTACTTGGAGCTCAGCACTCTGAATCAGGGGCATCTGTAGCAGATGAACTAAACCGACACAGAATAACCCTCAAGATACTCTTTTTTTTTTTTTTTTTTTTTTTTTTTT
>NW_007735382.1:51454-61801 GCF_000696425.1 Galeopterus variegatus | reverse complement strand
TCCATTTGCTTGTTGTAACAACTTCATGAAAGTATAGTTGTTATATCTCCTTCCCCACCCCCCCTCAGGTTTTTTTTTGTGTGTGTATGTGGGTGAATTAATTTGTTTGTTTTTTTTAGCTCCCACCAATGAGTGAGAACATGTGGAATTTCTTTTTCTCTGCCTGAATCGTTTCACTCAATATTATTCTCTCAAGGTCCATCAAGGCAGTAACCCTTTTCTTCATCTCCTTTCTCTAGCTTCCTCCTACTGGTAGCACCTTGTATATAACTAGCAGTGACTGGCTATTCACTAAGAACAAGACAGTGAGTCATGGTGCTGCTCTCTGTACTAATATAATTTATATGTGAGGAGAAGAAGCCCCAATTATTTTTTCCTTTTATAAACATATAACAAGATTTCAGTGATTACTTTTTTTTTTTTGTCCTTTTTGAGACCAGCCGCACTGCGCTCAGCCAGTGAGTGAACTGGTCATCCCTATATAGGATCCGAACCCGCGGCGGGAGCGCTGCTGCGCTCCCAGTGCTGCACTCTCCCGAGTGCGCCATGGGCTCGGCCCGATTACTCATGTTTTTATTATAAATGAGAAACATGAGTTACAAGTACATAATTTGCAAGAAAGTTTTCAATGAGTTGTTTCAAATTATAGAACGTAATAATTTTAAGCACAGATAACACACACTGTTCAGAAATAGGCACTACCTATGTGGTACTGAGTTAGTTCCCCTTCACTTCTAAGAAGGCAGCCTGGGATATTGAAATGGACACTGACCCAAAAGTCAGAAGACTAAGTTCAATTCTAATTGTATGACCTCAGACAAATTTTTCTGAACTTTTTCAACTTTTCTTTCTGGATTTTCTTTCTGCACTTCCCAAATACAAGAAAAAGAGATGTTAATACAATCAATCTTCATCTTCTGGATTTTCTTTCGGAATTTTCCAAATACATAAAAAGTCATATTAATACAGTTAGTCCTCATCACCCACAGTGTTTGTATTTGCAAATTTACCTGCTCACTAAAGCTTATTTGTAGCCCCAAAATCAGTACTTGCAGTTGCATTCATGGTCATTCACAGACACGTACAGACAGGCAAAAATTGGAGTTACCTGATGCAAATGTCCCCAGCTGAGGCAGAACAAGACAACACCACACTTTCTGATTTTAGCTCTGGTACTGAAAACAACTGTTCTTTTTGTGGTCTTTTTAGTGCAGCATTATTCACATTTTTGTGTTTTTGTTGATAATTTAGCTGTTTTTGTTGATAATTTTGTTTGTTTTAGCACCAAGCATACTGCTGAAGTGCTAACTAGTGTTCCTAAGCACAAGAAGGCGCGGATGTGCCTTACAGAGAAAATACGTCTGTTGGATAAGCTTCATTCAGGCAGGTGTTACGGTGCTGCTGACTGTGAGTTTAATGTTCACGATTCAACAATATATAGTAAATAAGGTGTCTTTAAACAGAAACACACAGAAAACAAGGTTATACAATGATCTGTTGATGAAAATGTTGTGATCAGAGACTCGAAGGAACCTAACCCTGTATTTACCCTAGAAGTAATGGTTCAGTATTTACTATTCACTAATTCAGTGTTCCTAGTGATTTCATATAACATAGAACTAGTTATGTGCTATAAAGTCTCATAAAGTAGTTATGATGCTTAAAAGAGAGAACATATTTATTCAGCAATATTTAACAACTATTTCTGAGTGTCTATTACATAGCAGGCTCTGTGTAGACACTGTGGGCACATCTCTGAGATTCACCAGAGAAGGCCTCTGCCCTCACAAAGGGCACTTGGAAAATGTTAAAGATTTAGACATTATGTTAGCTTTTTTTTCACTTTTTTATTGTGGTAAAATACACAAAATTTATCATCTTAACCATATCAAGTGTACAGTTCAGTGGCATTAAGTACATTCATACTGTTGTACAATCATCATCACCATCCATCTCCAGACCCCTTTTCAGCTTGCAATACTGCAACTCTTCAGCCATTAAACACTAACTAACCATTCTTCTCTCCCCCTAGCCCTGGACAACAACCATTCTATTCTATTCTCAGTCTCTATAATTGTGACTACTCTAAATATCCGTGTAAGTTGAATCATACAGTATTTGTCTTTTGTGACTGGCTTATTTCACTTAGTATAATGTCCTCAAGGTTAATCTGTGTTGCAGCCTATGTCAGAATTTCCTTTCTTTTTAAGGCTGACTGGTAAGGAAAGACTTACTTGTGTCATTTTGCTATTTGTTTTCTATATGCTTCACAGCTTGTTTTATCCCTCATTTCCTGTCTTCTTTTGTGTTTAGTTGATTTTTTATAGTGAAATGTTTAAATTCCTTTCTCCTTTTTCTTTTGTATATACTCTATATCTATTTTCTTTATAGTTACCATAAGGATTGCATTTATATCCGAAAGTTATACATTCTAATTTGAATTTGTACCAACTTAACTTCAATAGCATACAAAAACACTGCTTCTTTACATCTCTGTCCTCACTCCTTTCAGCTGCTAAGGTCACAAAAATATCTTTATACATGTGTGTCCAAAAACATAAACTAATAAGTTTAAAATGCATTAGTCTCTTCAATGATGTAGAAAACAAAATGTGGAGTTACAAACCAAAGTTATAATAATACTAGCTTTTAGACTAATAATTGCTTTTAAATGTATTAGTCTCTTATATCATGTAGAAAACAAAAAGTGGAGTTACAAACCATTGTTACCATACACTAGTTTATATAATTGTCCATGTATTTACCTTTATGAGATCTTTATTTCTTCATACAGCTTCAAGTTACTATCTACTATTCTTTCATTTCACCTGCAGGACTCCCTTTAGCATTTTTTGCAAGGCAGGTCTAGTGGTAACAAACTCCTGCAGCGTTTGTTTATCTGGGAATGTCTTAATTTCTCCCTAACTTTTGGAGAATAGTTCTGTGAAGATAGGATTCTTGGTTAACAAGCTTTTTCTCTTAGCACTTTGAATATATCAGTCCACTGCTTTCTGGCCTCCAAACTTTCTGGTGAGAAATATGCTGATAATTTTCTTGAGTCTCCCTTGTATGTGAGTAGTTACTTCTCTTGCTGCTTTCAAGATTCTCTCTTTCATCTTTGGCTTTCAAAAGTTTGTTTAAAATGTGTCTTGGTATGGATCTCTTTGAATTCATCCTGTATGGAGTTTGTTGAGCTTCTTGGATGTTTACATTCATGTCTTTCATCAAATTTGGGGAGTTTGTGGCCATTACAGCTCCAAATATTCTTTCTTCCCCTTTTTCTCTCTCTTCTCTTTCTGGAACTTTCACAATGATTATGTTGGTCCATATCCCATAGGTCCCACATGCTCTGTTCACTTTTCTTCAATCTTTTAACTTTCTATTCCTGGGACTCAATAATTTCCTTTGTCCCATCTTCAAGTTTGCTGTTTCTTTCTTCCTGCTCAAATCTGTCTTAGAATTCCTCTAGTGAATTATTCATTTCAGTTATCATATTTTTCAACTCCAGAATTACTTTTTAGTTTATTTTCAGGTTTTTTATCTCTTTGTTGACATTTCTATTTTGTTTATACATTGTTTCTTGACCTTTTTCATGTCTCCCTTTAGTGTTTTAAGCATCTTTAGAACAGTTATTGTCTAGTAGATCCACTGTTAGGTCTTTTTCAGGAACAGCTTCTGGCAATTTTTTTCTTTGAATGGGAATTTCTTTCATGTTGCTTTATATGCCTTGTGATATTTTCGTTGAAGACTAGACATTTGAATCTAATAATGTGGTATATCTGGAAATCAAATTCTCCTTTTTCACCAGGATCTGCTGTTTTGTTTTGTTTTGTTTTGTGTTCAGACTGTTGTAGACTGTCCCTGTGCTGAGGATCAGCCTAAAATACAAACTGTTGGTCTTCTTAGGTCTTTTCTGAGACTGCATCTTTCTCTGGGTATGCATGGTGACTTTCTAACTTCTCCTGTATATGTGGTTGCTTTTAAATGTCCTGTTCTTTAATGACTGTCTCCCAAAAGGGGAAAAGAAAAAAGTGAAATGGGAAAAAAAGCTTTCCGGCATTTTGAATCACCTGGAAGTCACTTCAGCAGGGGGGTGAGATAGTTGCAATAATGGCCACTGCCTCTTTGTCTACTCCTCTGTGATCAGAAACAACAATCAGCAATCAGAACACACACCCCCAATTTTTGGAGGAAAGTGTCCTTTTTGCCCATTCCAGTTCCCACAAGCAGTGTACAAGCTGCTCCAGGAACATGTGCACAGCTACCTGGCATGGGGCTGGAGGTGGGGAATGAGTAGACGCTACTGCAATAAGAGCAATAATTGACCAAATTTCACCACAATTTACCTTTTAAGCCTTCCCCTGAAAGTTGCAAGCCTTCAGTAGACATCAGAGTTTCGAAATTATTATATCAGACACATTCTGCCAGGGCAATTGTTGTCTAGGTGGGGAAACAGATTTCTTCCTGCTCTACCATCTTCCCAGAATCCTCTCTGATAACTTTTTTTAATGTTAATACATTTTCCTAATAATAAGACTATTTCAAAATCCATTGCCTTCATAATCTAGGCTTTGCTCTTAAAGGACTAGAAATGGACTTGGAAAATTAAGTTCCCCTAACTCAAGCTATAAAGATGAAGACGAAAACAAACATAAAACATTTCAAGAAAACTTCAGTATACAATTTGGGCTTATTAAAATTTACATAACAGTAATTATAAGCACAATAAATATAGAGCATTTTATAAATAGAAAAAGATCAAATTCTGAAACAAACATAAAACATTTCAAGAAAACTTCAGTATACAATTTGGGCTTATTAAAATTTATATAACAGTAATTATAAGCACAATAAATATAGAGCATTTTATAAATAGAAAAAGATCAAATTCCCACCCAGTCTTTTGAAAATTAGATTTTCATCAGGGAGAAAACTGATGTATAATAACCAAGGAGTACTGAGTAGTAACTAAAGGGTCACTTAGTCCTAGGTGCTCAGAAGGTTAATAAAATACATAACATAAAGACAATTCTTATCAGGGTAGAGAGTTATAGGTAAAATCAAGAAGGTGCAAAAGTAAAACTAAGACATTCACCTGGATATTAATGCCCTTCTCCACACTATTCAAATTACAGCCACTAGGGTAACAGAGAAATATCATTAGTCAAGACAGGCCAAAAGATGTTGGGGCAAATGCCAGTAAGGGTATTTTAACCATTGCTTCACTTTATTGATCCATTTTTATCAGTTCTATTTTGGACAATTTGGTTAAGATGTTTCAGGTCCTGAAGTGCCGTGTTGAATGGTTATGCAGCCTCTCCCAGTCTATTTTTCCCCAACTCCACTATCCACTGATTGAAAGGACTTAGGTTTTGAACACTGAATATGCCTCACTCCCCTGGGTGGGTATGTTGCTATGTAACAAAAAACATGCCAGTTCATCTTCCCCTAGCACTAGGCACAGCTGGAAGGAAAGAAAAGGAAACCCATTTTAAAGCATTTTAAAGCTACTCTCTATTCCAGACTATGAAGCTGCTCTGTTTAGGATCTAAAATATGCTTACTTTAACCCATATTTGTTGACACAGCCACAAACTTCAGCAAATACTGAAACTAGTCTCAACTAGATTTCTTTAAAACTTTCATATGTGAGCAACCCCCCCCCCATGATTTTGCCTTGTGTTCATCTGCTTAATTTTTACCAAGCTCTAAAAAGGAAATCTTCTAGCACTTTCTATTCTATATTTTATGGTAAAAAACAAAATGCCAATTGAACAGTACTTATCCATCTATAGTAAATTTTGCCTTTTTATTCTCTCAAATGTTTTTTTCTGATAGTCATCATTTGTATTTATATTTTATAAATAGTCCTTCTAACCCATGGAACTCTGACTCCAAAAGTAATAAGGATAATTGGACCTACACTTGCAGAAGAAAAACAAAAAACAGAAGCCAAACCTTCAGGCTGGTAGTGGACAGGGTGGTGGGGGGAGGTGGGGATCATCTCTTTTTTCAAAAAAAGCCCAAAGTGTCATCATAGTTTGCTGACTTCCACTCGGAGAAATGTGCTGTCTTTCTACAAAGCCGAGGGCTCATTTCCTCTCGTCTTTGTCCTCAGACCTTCTCTCTAACCTGGTGTCGTGAGCCCTGCTTGGAGATATCTGAGCCTCTTCCTCAGGCAGTAACTGGCCATGTAACCTCGGGTCAATCTCTGGTAACATCTCTGAGCTTCAGGTCCTCATCAATAAAATCTGGGTAATACCTTCTCTGCCTGATAGCTTGGAAGTAGACCCTTCCTGTTTTAGATCCAAGCTCCCTATCCATGTATTCAACACCCTACCTAGTCCGGTCCATGGTGAACATTCCTGACTTTCTTCCCTCTCCTGCTGCTCCTCCCCCAGGCACACAACCCTGACTTCTGACCCCCAGATATGCCCTCCTGTACTTACTCATCTCCACATCTTAGTTCTAGCCTCTCTTTCTAGGTTAACCTCTTTCCACTTAAATAAAATTCAGAACCAGTTCCCAGGTACCTACTCAACTAAGCCTTCCCTGATTTCCTCCAGTAACAAATTCTTCCTCCCTCTGTCCACTTCTTCCTCGTGGAACTTTTCACATTCTTTCTAACATTGGAGTTATTTATACACAGCCACATATTCTCTGTTAGATGTGGGCAGAAACCTCGGTTTACTCATAATTCTATCTCCCTCTCATCTCCACTCCAAGGCCTAGAGACAGTCTGAATTCTTAATACATGTTCATTAAATATTTCTTAGGTTAATAAAACTTAATTTACTTCACTATGCTAGTCTCTCTTCATAGAAAAGTGGGCCTAGAAAGAGGTGATCGTATTTGCTAACTAGCTTGAGACCATCTCAAGTAAAAAGAAAGCAAATATTTATTATGAAATTAACAGTGCTATATAATAAGCATAAGCCATGGATAGAAGGACATCAAAATCTTGTGATGTCTTCCAGCCCCTGACTCTGGTTACTAAAACTTTCAAGAAAAGCAATGTGTATGTCTTGCAGCTGGCCTTGCACATTCATCCTCTCGTAACACAGTTGTTGGCACATCTCCTAGTCTAGGCTTACCCAGAACAGTACAATGTGCTCTCCACCTTTAAGTTGAGACAACCTCTGCCTCTTTTGGTACCTGGAAATCTGAACTCTGAACTCTCTCTGGTAATAAAGCACATTCACTACTACAGGTATGGGGGAAAGGAAAGGGACTTTAAACGTGTGATGAAATATCAACCTTGAAGTCAGATGGGGAAATTAATATTTTAATGTGCCTCTCTTGTAAGATGACACATTCTACTCCGTAAATAACAAGGCTGCCCAAGATGTTTTCTTTTCTTAGAAACCAAATACTTTTCATCTTAAAAAGTCACACATGACTCCTCAAGTTTTACAAATCACTTTTCTTCCACATACGTGTAATGAAGAATACAAGAAAGGAGCGAGGCTTCAACTTGCGTTTGAAGCCTCAGGCTCACAGCACACATTCACAGTCTTATTCTGATTCTTGCACAAGGCACAGCCCGTGAGGGCCTCTCTAGTCAGGCCCCAGTTACCCACACATGTCAAGCAGCCCACCAATCTCTGAACATATGGACATCTCAGCTTTATGCTTTTGCTCAGGTCTCATACTCTCCTCCTCTTCCCTGCTAAAGGAAGCTCTTTAACGCTTTGCTGCAACAGCCTCTCCTTTGAGCATATCCCTAAGTGACTTATTTGTTCCTGCATTTGTACTCACATATGAGTTTATGCAGCACTTGGATGTCATGGTTGGTACCTGCATGGTTCTTGCCACCCTAAAGGATGATGACTTACCAATATTTTATCTCCAGAAATTAGCATGGTGTCTGACACATAATTGTGCATACTCACATCTGTCCTCCCGCTTCCATGGCATAAACTGTTACCTCAAAGTGTCTATTCAGCCTAAGTCTAAGAATCTCCCAATTTTCCTTTCATCTAGGCAGGGCCACTTAGACAGCTCTCCCCATGGGATAAGAACAGAAGTGATGTTTGCCTCTCTCAGGCCAAGTTGGTTAAGAAATGGCTGTTCCTTCTCCATCCTCTGTTCCTCCTTGCACCAGCAAGAAACAGACAATTCCAAGACCTGGAAGGGCCACAATATGGAAGCCTGAGTCCTTGAGTCACTGCATGGACAAAAGCCTCCCACCAGCTGGGAAAACCCCCATTAGACTCTGTCATGAGCAAGAAATAAACTTCTACTGGCTTTATTTGTTACAAAAGCTTTATCCTAACTAATCCAGATGAGTTCTCAAATGTATATATTTGTGTAACCAATAATGCTCGCCCTTATCCCTCTATGGTCTAAATCATAAAGTAAGGATAAAGGAAGGGGAAGAGAAGAAGGTGGGGGGGAAAAGGTAAGGAAAGGAAAAGGGAGAAGTGAGAAAGGAAAATACATATGCAATAAAGAATTGTAGTCAAACAGCCACCTCAGATGTAAGTTGCCTGCACCCTCACCATCAGTTAAGTACATTATAACCAGGTCATTTGTTCATTTTGCTGCTGTATCCACCATGCCTAAGACACTCCCTGAGACATAGCAGACATTCAACAAATATGTGCTGACTTAATTAGTAAACAAAATTATGAATTAATCCCATGCTTTTGCTTTTTTATAAAATGTCCTCAAGAAGTCAAATCTCTATACTCCTAGAGATTATGGTATTGAGTCATGTGTAAAATAACATCTTTCCTCAGAAACTTGAAAAAACAACACAAATAACTATTATAACATGCATCTGAATGCCTATGATGTGCCAAATGCCCCAAAGAACCCACGTTCTCTGGAAGCTTTATTCTAAAATAATAGATACTGTTTGTTATTAAAGAGCAAATATTTAATGCTCTGCACTAGGTAAAAGGCATCATTTACCCTTACTTATCCTAAGCTCCAAAACAAGCTATTTATTATAAAAATTTTTAGAAAAACTTTTAGAAGATATTTTTAAGGAGGGAGAGCAAGTAGGAAGAGAAATTTCTAAAACAAAAAAAATAATAATAATCCAACCTTAATATCAAGTAAAGGGAGAAGAGACCACATGTGGCGATGAGATCAATTTAATGTACATCCTATGGTCTGATGGTCCAATTATTGCAGAATATATATATATAATGCTAAATTTTGCCCAGTCCTGCTAATCAGACAGCAGCTCACTGTGTCTGTTTATCTCTAAGCCATTACCCAGTTGTACAGTAAATCTGCATTTCCAGAGATGGTCTAAAATAGAAACCCATGCTGGCTAAATTTGTTTTGGGACATATCAAGCAACATCTAGAAATTTTTAAATGACCAACTTGTATTTCACCAAGGCGCTGAATGAATTGATTAGGGAAAAGCTAAAAATTGAATAGTATTTTTTGGAGTAGGCTAAGGTTAGTGCTGCCAATGAAAATATGTAACTACAAGGGAATGGCTATCAATCACAGCTGATTTCCAAATAGAAATGTGGAAAAAATGAAATTAAATGAAAAGGCAAATGTCTTATTTTCCCCTCTATATGCCCCTTTCCAACTAGGTCAATAATATAATTAAGTCATCAGAAATACACTCAAATTCCCACCTCTAGAATTACGATAGGAGATAACAAGGTTTTCCACTGGCCAGAAGTTATTTCTCAGTTCAGACAACCTTTGATCAGAAGATCAGATCGATGCATGTCTGCAAAGGGCTAATGTTCCATGGACCAATATCGTGTGATTGATTAGTTTATAACACGGAGTGTGTGGTGCCGCCTTTGAGAAGAGGGCTCTCTTGAGAGACAAGCCCAGCTATTGTTTGGCTGCTCTCATGTTAGTGAGTGCCCTCCGGTAACCCTCATGCTCTGAAATACTCATATGGTTATTTCAAAGTTGGGTGCAGAATTGTGCTTTCCCGTGTCTGTCACTAATGACTTGCAGCTGTTGCTAATCTGTGCCTCTGATTTCCTTTGATTACTATGTGTATTGATGCCTGTGGTAAATAGGCATCTGCCAGGTGCCAGCACAATCAGGGGAAAAATATAAAAAGTTCCCTGTTTCAAATTCAATGTGACATTGTGCAAGTTGAGAGGCAGCCATTTAACTATTCAGAGGAAACAGCTTCCTGGGGCACCTCCGGCCTCCTGGCCAGGGACATTCCCCCCATTCCTCACCCCCCTCTTCATCCCGCTCCCCAGATGATGTTGACTTTTTTTTAGGATTGTCTTCAGCCATGAGAAGAGGGTTTCCGTACCGCATGACATTGATGGAGGAAAACATCTAAGATGGGTGGTAACAACCCAAGTTTCTAGAGAGGAAATATCTCACCCCTTGGTTTTAGGTCCTCA
>NW_007735382.1:46036-51052 GCF_000696425.1 Galeopterus variegatus | reverse complement strand
GGGTGGTAACAACCCAAGTTTCTAGAGAGGAAATATCTCACCCCTTGGTTTTAGGTCCTCACCTGCCCCATCAAGTTCCCAAAAACTTCTCCACAACAGCTGTGCCATGTTTTTCACTCTGAGGAATGCATCATACTAAGGAAGGGCCTTGGCCAGTATCACCTTCTCCTTCAGGAGGAGCAGAGGATGATGTGGAAGAAAACAGAGCGAGATGAAGGCTTTCCCACAAAGATGCAGAAGAGATGGAGACCAAACACCAACACCTACAGGTACAATGGAAAGTAGCTTTTTTTAGGAAAGCTATAGACGGAAGTAGAATTCATCCATTTCTTACTCTGATACAGCAATCTTAGAGCTCAACCTGGAGGAAACAAGCCTGATGACCCCAGGCTGGGTTTTCCTTCATGGATTCTTTGACCATTCATTACTGAAGCAGCAAGAAGGTCCTCCTGGATGGCAGCAGATGCCGGCTCTTCCATTCAACAATGGGAGTTACTCTGCTGATCACCAGCATCTCCTTCTTCCATCTGTATATCATGAAGACAATGACACTTTAGCCAGCTTTGTGAACTCTGACAGGTTCACTGTTGTTTCTGGTTTTTTTTAAATCTTCAGTTGTTGATGCCTATCCACTACTTTATTATTGCTAGGAAATAGAGCGAGAGGTGGATCTACTATGGAGTTAGTTGTTAGGGTGCAAAGTTAGGCACCCCAAGGCAGAGACCAAAAAAATAAAGGCTAATTAAATGAGACATACAATTTTGGAGAAAAGTACATGAAATTCCAAGATATGTTGAAAATCAGTAGATCATTTGAATCTCAGAAAATGAAAACGAGAATCTGATGGATTTTTTAATCCCATCTGAGCTAAGTGAAATCCAGACTGTGGCTGGGACACTGATTTACACAGAGCTAAAGAATGTTTGGTCATTTTCCATTAAGCTGGAACAAAGTGTTTACTCTAGACACTTAACCCCTGTGGCTTCAAAAATTTGTAAGACAGTGTGCCCCAACAGGAGATGAAAGCAGTAAGAACATAAATGAAAGAAGACCTCGTATCTAAGTCAGAATAAATAATTATAAGACTTCAATAGCTGCTCCTTAGCCCAGTGATTAAGGGAGATACATCCTAGTAGTCATCAGGGCATTGATTGTAGGATTCAGAGAGAAAACCTCTGAGTCAAGCAAAGTACAAAATCAATAATAGGGGGATGCCAGATAATAAATCAGCAAAATTGTGGGTCAGTATTCTTGGAAAGAGATAGCATACCATTCCTGAGTATATTCAGACAACAAACAGTTGCATTTTAATTTAAAGACAATGGTAAAATAAATTCCCATATCCAAACTAGAAGCAAGTCAACATCTAAGAAGACTTTAATAGATTGAAAGCAGGGGAAGACTTTACTGAGATGCAAAACATGCTGCCAAGGGGACTGGTTAAAAGTAAAGATATCAAAAAGATTTGACCCTGTTTTTGCCCTTTTAATCAAAGATTCACAAAGTATGCAAAAGCATCTCTCTCTCTTCTCATTAACTATGAGCAAAGAGATAGACTGAGAAGAGATGTAGAGCTGATAATCATCCAGAAAACCAGAGGAAAAAGGAGAGCTAGGGACACATATAACTCTATTAATACCAATCCACACAGCCAAGTCCCTACCACCCCCGCTCCCTAAAGGAATGCCAGGGATGACATCAGGAACAACATACTCAGCCTCACAAACAAACTACATGGCAGAAAAATCCTTAGTCCTCCAGGTCCTTGATGTAACCTCTTATAATAACCAGTAATCTCAGTAGTTGGCTTTAACTTGCTATCAACACATTGGATCACAGTATATTCCAGAGAGACCTATCAAAGGAGATGTCTTGCTTGAGCTCTGTCAAGGGTGTAAATCCTGCTCAGGCAATGAGGTTGAGCAGAATCCTGCACTGCTGGCAGCAAGAGCTAATAGCAGCCAAATGAAGCCTTGAGCTCTGTCAAGGGTGTAAATCCTGCTCAGGCAATGAGGTTGAGCAGAATCCTGCACTGGCAGCAAGAGCTAATAGCAGCCAAATGAAGCAACCAGCTGTGTCTTTTGTCCAGCAACCTACCTGGCCCATCCTCAACAAAACTCTTACCCAGTGGCTTAGAGGAGTCAGAGAAATTGCCAAAGAAATCCACTAAATGTGCACTCACAGTTGTTACCCTAGGTATCATTTCTATCATTGGGTGAATGTATGTGCATATCTAAGGCTTAGTGTAACCAATTGCACATTTACTTCAGGTCATTGCAATGACAATTGCCTCTTTTTCAAATACACACATAGGAGTTTTGTGCCCAGCTTCCCAAAGTGTGATTTGAGGGGAGTTATCACTGTAAGCTGCTCTGCAAATTAAACTAAAATAAAAAAATTATTAAAACACACAAAAAATACTTTGAAAAATACTAAATATTATGTGCTTCCTTTTAAAGATCCCTAAAACACATTCACACATTAGGGATTCTAAGGAGTCCTCCAGTTCAATAAGATTTAACATAGTTTAATCTAGAATTTTCTAAATGTATTTGATAGAAAACTCTTTTATACATGCAGCACGTATTAACACAACAGAAAAAGTGTTTTGTGGCCAGGCTATTTTAATATAATTATTCATTTTTCTTATAAAAATAGAACGCTTTATTACTTATAAATTGGCAAATGTAGGGTGTACTTCTATGACAGATTGCCATCTATATGATTTGGTCCATAAACTGGTCATAATATTTAATTAATAAACCTTGGCAATAATCGAGATGAGACAAAAATTACTCTTCAGCTGAAATCCCGTGGTATGATGAGATAATTTAGGGTCTTTATATCTTAATTGCTGATTTTATGTTTTCTGAAATATTTCATTTGCTTTAATGAAAGAGGGCACTGCAGTGATTTTTGCCAGAAAAAAATGTGATCTCAAGAAAATTCTAAGTGTTTCATAATAACATCCATCCTCAACGCCCTAACCCCCAAATCTCTATACAGTAGCTAGTCAAATGAATTTAAAGAAAAGCTTCTGTGTGAAACGCATGTAAGAGAGCCTAAGGTTCCTGCTCCTTATTTTGGAGTTTGTTAAATTCATTAGAAGAGACAAGATAACTATGCTAATAATTGAAAGCATAATACTGTAAGCACTATAAGAGACTTAAGGAGGGTTAGCTGTCAGTCATAACTGGGGCTATCAGGCAAGGCTTCATGAAGTGGATCCCATTTGAGTGGAGCCCTGGAAAAGGAGCTGATCGTCACTAGGTAGAGATGAGGGAAGGAAGGAAAAGATTACAGGACTAAGGAGAAATATTGGGAATGAAAGAGACAAGTTGCATTTAGATTATTTAGAATCTTGAATACTAGGCAGGGCATTTGAAATGTGAAAAGAAATTCAGTATAGAGTGAAGGGACAGTGAAGGTTTTTGAGAAAAGAAGCACCCCTGAAAGAGCTGTCCCCATGGAGTGGGGTTCAGAGCAGATGAGGGGGCAGTCTGAGTACCGGTCTCAAAGCTCCAGCAGCAGCAGCACTTGGAAACTTGTCAGAAATGCACATTTTCGGGCCCACCCAGACCTACTAAATCAGAAACTCTGGAAGTGGGCCCAGAAATCTGTGTCTTAACAAGTCCTCTAGGGAATTCTGATGCAGGCTCAAGTTTGAGAATCACTGGTCTAAGAGCAAGAAAATCAATTACAATATCATTTTAACCATTCAGATGACTGGTAATGAAGAGTTGATACAGGTAAAGTAATCATAGTAACAAGCTAAAGGATAGAACAGATGGGAGAAAAGCAGCTGATTTTATCAAAACATCAGTAATCTGAGGGATGCAGATTATCATATCTCTTCAGATTCTGTCCCTCAATTTTTCCAGACAGATGACCACCTTTCCCCTTTTTTTTGTTTTGTTTTGTTTTGTTTTTTCCCAGTTGGTAAGAGTTATGGAAGTACCACTGAACAACTTCCAAGGGCTAACTATATACAGGGAGTGTGATATAGAGAGGATTTAAAATACCTCCACATTTTAAGCCTCAGTGGTAGGAAGTTTAAAGATGGCTTTAACAAAGAGAGGAACAGGAGACAGGAAGAGACAGATGGAAAAATGGGATAAGCCATGTGTTTAGTTTGTACCAGTATCAAGTAAAGAAAAGGATTTTCAGAAGCTTCTAAAAGTGCATATGATACAGTAAGATAAAATGACAAGATAAAATTTTTAAAAGAAAGAAAACAATGAGACCGGAGGAAAATAAGCATAGAAAATTAGGATGAAGCCATAAGTGAGCCAGAGAGGGCCACGATTTTGGCTTTCAGCTCCTTTCAGTCACGACCCCAAAAGTCACAGGGTCCACGAGAGCAGAGCAAATCAGTGACTTAGGAAAAGTCCATTTCTTCTTTGTACTTAAACCAGAGAGGGCCACGATTTTGGCTTTCAGCTCCTTTCAGTCACGACCCCAAAAGTCACAGGGTCCATGAGAGCAGAGCAAATCAGTGACTTAGGAAAAGTCCATTTCTTCTTTGTACTTAAACCAAGGAGAAATTTCCAGCTTGGACCATCAAAGAAGAGATTATAAAATGTAGCAAATAATGTTCTCTATACTGCCCTCCGAGGTAGACAATTTGGTTCGAGAATGTTACATCAAACTGGATGTGCCCATAGAACAACCCCGTGAATATCTCCTGCTGAAAGCTGAGATCATGAATCTGAAGCTCAGAAAGAAAGTCAGAAACAAAACTAGAAATGAATTTGGAATTTTCCCACATCAAAGAGATTCCCGGTGTGTAGATGAGAACACAGTAAGAAAAATCGAGTTGAAAAGATCCTGTCACAGGCCGGCCCGGTGGCACACTGCTACAGTGCGCTGCTTGGGAGTGCGGTGGCGCTCCCACTGAGGGTTTGGATCCCACATACAGACCGGTTCCCACTCACTGGCTGAGCGAGGTGCGGAAGCAACACTGAGGGTTGCGATTCCGTTGCCAGTCCCGGTCCGGTACGGGCGCGACACTGAGGG
>NW_007735382.1:32322-45540 GCF_000696425.1 Galeopterus variegatus | reverse complement strand
ACATTGCCGGACACGAAAAAAAAAAAAAGATCCTGTCACTGTGAGGCTTCATGCCTATAGTACAGAAAACGCTGCTTAAATGAAGATATAATATTGCCAGTAAGATTATATATTAACAGATTTTAACATAAATTACCATTTAATAGAAAACACAAAATGTTTCCGTCTTGGAAGAAAAAAGCTAATTTCATCAAATTTTAAATTTATAAAACAGATGAATAATTAACATTCTAAAAGATTCAACAACAGATGTTGGCATTGATTTTTATTGCCTAACAATTGCCCTTAGTGAAGTCAATTTACAAAATTTCACTTATCACTAGTTTCTCGTAACGTATTTGCTGTGTTATGTGTAGCAAACATGTTTTAAAATCTATAATCCCAAAAATGTGTTAGAAAACAGTTTCTACAATAGATGTGATATTAGACAAACAAACTCTGTTGGATAGGTTAGTTAGACTGATATGTCATGGAATGGTAGAACTTCCTATTAGGGCTAGATAGATAGATAGATAGATAGATAAATAAATAAATAAATAAATAAATAAATAAAAATTCCAAAGATTACTATATGAGTGAGGATTGTTTTGGTTGCAATTACCAAAAACTGATTTTGGCTTTTAAAATGATATACATGTATATGTACACACAGATATAAACATATCTGTTATTGGAAGTGGTTTGCAGATCAACAGAAATGTTGAAGAGTCAGGCCACAAGATCCGGACAGCAAGGTCTAATGGACAGACTGCTCGGGGGCACTAGTGTCATCAGGATAAACCAGCCTCCACCATTTTCCATCCTGTACCACTCGAGCAAGATTCCCAGTCCTGGGACAGAGAGCATTGCTTCATATGCCTGTCTCTTGGCCAGAGAAGTGCAGGGCTCTTGATCAGCAGCCCCTCTTGGGCTGTACACAGAGTTCCTCAAAGAGATGTCAAGGTCATGCTATGACAAAAAATAATGGACAGGAAGAAAACAACAACAAATGTCCACCACGTGCAGCAGGCGTACGTTCGTTTCTGACAGGAAAGCAAAAACAAACATGGACGTTGATGTACAATGTGAATCCAATTCATCACCCCAGAAACCTGAGTGTATTAGTCCATTTTGTGTTGGTGTAACAGAAATACCTGAGACTGGGTAATTTATAAAGAACAGAGGTTTATTTGGCTTATGATTCTGGGACAGCTGCATCTCACACGGGCCTCAGGCTGCTTCTATTCATTGGGGAAAGTGGCATGCAGCTGCTGGCGGTTACAAGCAGATCACATGGTGAGAGGAAGCAAGAGAGAGAAAGAGAGGAAGTGCCAGGGTCTTTTAAACAACCAGCTCTTGAGGGAACTAATAGAGCGAGAACTCACTCACTACCCCTCCTCCCCCGGAGAGAACATTAATCTATTCATGAGGGATTCGCCCCCATGACTCAATCAGTTTCCAACACTGCCACATTGGAGATCAAATTTCCGCATGAGTTTTGGAGGGGACAACACATCCAAACTCCGTCACTGAGTGTTTTCACATTAACATCCCTTGAATATCTTCGGAACCCAGGAATTTGCTCTAGACTATTATCAATTCAGAAGAGCTATTTATAAGATCAGGAGGATTATTTTTATCTATCAACAAGAACATAATAGGATCACTTTGTCTTATTCTTACATTCCATAAAAATAAAACTAAATTAAAAAGAACAAGGAGTATTGTTGAGCTTATGCTTGAAATAAGCCAACATTATATTAAAATATCAATGCAAACTTAGACAATGTTAATGGACAGTTAGGTCCAAATGACAGGAACTACAGTCACAGTGACTTCTGTCCTGTTCAGAAAGAGCACTGTTTTGAATTCTGAGCTTCACAGTTTAGAAAGGATGCAGCAAATTAAGAGTATGCTCAGAAGACTTGACAGGATAGCAAGGAAACCATCGGAATAGCAATTAAAGGAAATGGGAACATTTAACATAGAAAAGAGGACTTGGGAAGTAAATGACAATGGTCTTGAGTGTACTCTGCTGTGGCACAAGGAAAAATGAACATGTTCTCCAAAGATCTAGAATCTAGCTGTAGAAGATCTAGAATCTAGTTCCCACTCTTTTCTTATTTAGCTGTGTGGTCTCAGTAAATTGCTTACCTTCTCTGGGTCTTAAGTCTTCATGGCTATAAAAGGAGGTGTTGTGTTGTGGCAGACCTAGGTTCAAACAGACCTAGGTTCAAATCCCACCTTCACTGCTTACAAGTTGTGTGACTTTGGTCTGAGCCTCAGAAAAACACAGATACATAGAAATGAAATCTCCCTCAGAGCTTATCATGAGGATTAAGTAAAATAATGTAAATAAGATGCCTGATACAGTGCCTAACACATAATTGATACTCAATAAATTTAGAGTCTCCAATTACCAATTACCAACAAACAGTAAGTGTAACTGTTCATTCATATGATTCTATAAAACATTTGGAGTGCCATTATGAGAAAGAGGCAATACAGTTTTCTGCAGTGCTGCAGGACCATTGGGTAAATATTATAGTGGATTTTTCTTTAATTGGAGAAAGAACTTTCTAATAACTAGAAGTAAAAAAAGAAAAAGGTGCCTTGTGAAATAGCAAGGTTCCCAAGACTAAAAATATTCAAAAGGTGCAGGAAGAATATCAACTGGGGATGCTACAGAACAGCATCGTATATTTTGAATGAGAAATATATAAGATCCCTTCCTAACCTAAAGGTCTACAACTTTCGGCTGAGTGCAGTACCAAGTGAATTCATAGATTTAATATTAATGTACCACTGCCCTCTAGTGTATAACCTAAGAAGATAAAGTCATTGATACAAAAAATAATAAAATAAAATAGCAGAAGCACAATGCAAAATTATTTTTACTGGCAAAAAGTTATCTCACCAGTCATTGAGTAGAACCTTCTCATTTTCAAGGGAGGAAACTGAGGAACAGAAAGAGAGATGATTAGCCCAGGGTCACATGGCTCCACAGCTACAGAGCTGAGACCAGAATCTCAGACCGCTAGTTGTCAGATCTGGGTTCTTCCTGATACCTCACATTCCTGATACTGCAGCATAGATCCAGGTCTTCCCTGGGAGTGTTACTTGTCTCATCCTGAAGTACTTGGTTCTAGCTATGGATCTGCACAGGTAAAGTTCCCTTAGCACCATGAACCTAGCACATCCTCAATCAGAAGTTCAAACCCCTACAACGATTTAGCTGAAAAAACAATAGTTAATGAGGCCTTGTTGACAAGCATAGTCCATTATCAGCAGGCTAATGACCACTCAGGCCGCAGCAGGGATGCCAGCCTCCAATTAGGTCTGCAGTGATGAACAAACAGAAAGGGACTCTAGTTATAATTAAACATGATCCTTTAGTCCAATTGCTCATTAGGAAAGAAAACAGACCACAGACCCCACACAAGAAGGCCAAAAACTAATATTTTGGTCCAGGGAAGAAATGCCAGGCTGTTGATCTACTAGGTCATATCTAAGTATCTATCTCTGAGTGAGCACTTCAGTTTATGTTCTTAATCAAAATACTTTGTTGTAAAGGGGGATTGTTTGTTCATCTTAGTGACTTTAAAAGTCATGGCACATGGCATGGTGAACAATCTTTTATTTTTTTCATTTTGCTTATCACCACTTTCCACCTGTTTTTCCCATAAACATGTATTACTTGTAAAATTAAACCTGTTAAAAATATACTAAATCTTGGCAAAGTCTCTTTAAGTATTGAAAAAAATCTAACTATTAAATACAGGAATACATGTAAGCACAAACCTTTCATAACCAGAAGGATGCCTATCTCTATTGACAGGCAACATAATGTAAAAAGTCAGCACAGGTTATAGCCTCTGGAACCAGAGTTTGCGTTGCAGTTTTGCTAGTTAATGCCTTTGAGACCTTGGATGGATGTCTAAAATCTTTAAGGAGGGTGACTGTGATTAATTGAAAGGTCCCATATGAAGACTCTAGCTGTGATCCACAAACTATAGGCTTCTTCTTCTCTGTGCTCCCCTGCATTACCAATTCTTTCCCATAATTCCAAGACTAGGTATAAATCTGGAGAGAGATGTCTTACTGAGAAAGACCTACCTATCTAAAGCCTTGGGTTGCTGAGGAAAGAAGATGGGAATAAGGTAAGGAGGTAAAGTAGTAAGAAGACGTAGAGAAGAGGAGGCAGGTGTTGACTGGAAAGAAGGGGGGACAGACTTCATTTGGAGATCAGCTCTTTGGAGCGTTGAGAAGATGGTGGAAGGGAATTGAAAGAGATGGTGAACTAATGAGATTAGAAGAGGATTGCTCTCTCCATTTCTTCCCATTTAGTTTCTTTCTTTCCTTTTTGTCTCTTCTAGATCTTTTTAGAGAAATAAATGATAAGGGGCTTTTTTATTCCTATTCATTAACCCTTCATCTGCAATTCCTTGCTCATGAATAAGCCTGTCCCCTACTTCTGCGCTTTGAACCAATCTCGCCGCATCCTCTGGAACCACAAGCCATCAATATTCTTTTCATGACATTACACTTTCTCACACATACCTTCAATCTGTATGTCTCTAACGGTCTCTTATCCGTCTTAAAGAATTCCTAGGTTTTCTCTCTTCTTAATATTCAATCCTTCAAGCCCTTAAATTGTCATGTTCTCCTTTCTGAGTAATAGAAAGGGAAAGCATTGGGCAGAATATATAATTTTTAAAAAAAGCAGAAGTGGTTCCTATGCTCAGGCAGCTTATAATTTAGTTTTGGAGAAAAGACTACTACTTCCCTAGAAATGATAATGATCAATAAAAGGTAGTATATAATGAAGTCCTAAATTATGCTGTCAGACTCAGAGTTTCTACAGCTTGGGGGATGCAGGACAAGGAGTTCCTCAAAGGGATATATTAAGGGGTTACTCGGAGGAAGTCCCAGACCAGAATATTGCACTTAGTAATTAGTCAATAAATGCTTGCGATTTGATTTGAGATGCAGTGATAGCTAAGCCTTGAAAAATTATCATAACATCATCAATTCTCCCACCCACTTGACGATTACCCTTTATTCATTGATTTTAAGGCAGATATTGTTTCACGTTTTACCAACTTTGAAATAAGGATGCATCTTTTAATCAATGATAGATTAATTGGCAGTGCTTTTTCTTTCTTAGTGGTACATGAAATAATGATACAGCTTACAACAGATAGCTTCATAGATTCTATAAAACACAGTACTTATTGAGCATCTAAGTATATTCCAGGATGCTATTTTAGACCCTGGGGATATGTGAACAAGAAATATAAAGTTTATTCATGAAATAATGATACAGCTTACAACAGATAGCTTCATAGATTCTATAAAACACAGTACTTATTGAGCATCTAGGTATATTCCAGGATGCTATTTTAGACCCTGGGGATATGTGAACAAGAAATATAAAGTTTATTTCTTGTGGAACTTGCACTATGGTGAAAGACATAGATAATAAATTAACAAATATATGACACATTGAAACTAGGTACTGATAAAGACTGAGCTGGAACTAGATTTAATCTGAGATCCCAATCCACCATGCTGGAAAATAAAAAGTATTCAGAAGCAATTTTTTTGAAACCTGATTTCACATAAGGAGCAACAGGAATTTGGAAGAAATTCATGTATGTTTTGGGTGTTCATCTCTTCCCCTAGATCATGGGCTCCTTGAAAACACCTTTTTAAAGGACGTTTTTAACTTTACAACAAAAGCTAAAAAACATAATACAAACTGAACCCTTGATCTCAAGGGTCAGCAAATCTTTTCTGTACAGAGCCAAATAGCTAATAAGTTCAGCTTTGTGCATCTTATGGTCTCTGACACAACTACTTACCTCTGCCATTGTAGCATGAAAGCAGCATGGATACTACACAAATAAATGAGCATGGCTGTGTTCCAATAAAACTTTATTTACAAAAATAGGTCACAGGCTGGATTGGCTCCATGCTGCAGTTTGCCAACCCATGCATTAGATAGCTGCTTCTAAAGGCTCCTAGAACACTGGAAGTCTTTGACTCTGAGACCTGAACCTGGAAAACTATTTACACACAACCATATATAATATCTGCATGATCCCCAGATTTTTAGGAAGGCTACAAAAACAAATCAAAAAAAGGGAACAGCAATATTTCTAGCATGTAGTAAGTGGAGATGAACCCATTTACAAATGTTTGCTCAAAGACCCAGAGTTTCAACTCGTGCCAATACAACATGGCCTTCCAGATAGATGTAGGGAATCCTGCACTAAAAAGAACAGGCCTTTTTACAGCCACAGGTAGGAGGTGAGCAGGTGATTAGTGAGGTCTTATGCTCAGCTCTGGATTGCTCCACTGCGGTCAATTACACAGCTGGTTACAAGTGTGTGTTTGCACCTGTTCACGCCTTCAAATGTGCTGATCCCACATTAATTAAACAACTCCTTAAAAGCAGGTTAAAAACAAATTAGACCCTGCCATCCTGTGCCTGTCCCAGCCTTCCCTCAGTGGCACTTCATCTATAAGGGATCATCTACAGAGGTTAAGAAGCAGTGTTTCTTCATAATTAGGGAGGGGCTCATTATGCCCCATCAATTAGTGCTGACACCACTTAGTGAAAACAGTTGTTAGCACGTTGTACATATTAGTGACTAATTAATAAGGGCTGATTAATTAAGCTCACTGACAAGCTAGAACAGACAACAGCCACTTTCCACAAGGACAATTGGTTGGAACAGGGACATCAATGGTATAAAATGAAAGATAGTCATGATGGTGACCCTCATCTTTCTGAATGGGTTGAGAGGCAGCAGTTCATAGCTAACTAGTACATCTCCCAAATGCAACTTTCGAATGACTTGAGCTGTCAAGTCCGTCTGGCTTGCTACCCTTAGAATCACTGAAAAAGAGTGGAAACTAGCACCATGGCCAATGAATGTGGGAGCTTGTCTAAGGGAGGTAGAAAAATTGACCCTGTACATGTAAGGTACACAACATACTGTTCAACACAGGACATGCATACTTGAACTGCTGCCTCTCAACCCACTGCTGGGAATATATCCAAAGGAATGGAAATCATCAAGTCGAAGGTATACCTGTACCCCAATGTTCATTGCAGCACTCTTTACAATAGCCAAGAGCTGGAATCAGCCCCACTCTTTACAATAGCCAAGAGCTGGAATCAGCCCCACTCTTTACAATAGCCAAGAGCTGGAATCAGCCCCACTCTTTACAATAGCCAAGAGCTGGAATCAGCCCCACTCTTTACAATAGCCAAGAGCTGGAATCAGCCCCACTCTTTACAATAGCCAAGAGCTGGAATCAGCCCCACTCTTTACAATAGCCAAGAGCTGGAATCAGCCCCACTCTTTACAATAGCCAAGAGCTGGAATCAGCCCCACTCTTTACAATAGCCAAGAGCTGGAATCAGCCCCACTCTTTACAATAGCCAAGAGCTGGAATCAGCCCCACTCTTTACAATAGCCAAGAGCTGGAATCAGCCCCACTCTTTACAATAGCCAAGAGCTGGAATCAGCCCCACTCTTTACAATAGCCAAGAGCTGGAATCAGCCCCACTCTTTACAATAGCCAAGAGCTGGAATCAGCCCCACTCTTTACAATAGCCAAGAGCTGGAATCAGCCCCACTCTTTACAATAGCCAAGAGCTGGAATCAGCCCCACTCTTTACAATAGCCAAGAGCTGGAATCAGCCCCACTCTTTACAATAGCCAAGAGCTGGAATCAGCCCAAGAAGATATAACAACTATACTTTTTTGAAGTTGTTACAACAAGCAAACGGAAAGGACATTCTTGGGGGGGAGGGGAGAGAGGGAGGAGGGAGGGAGGTGTCGGTGATGGGACATAATAATCATATACATTGTATATTGACAAAATAAAAATTTAACGGAAAAAAAAAAGAAGCACATTCCCCCGTCCAATCATGGGAAAAACATCAAATTTCAGTAGAGGGAATTCTACAAAATACCTGACCAGTACTCATCCAAAATGTCAAGGTCTTCAAAAACAAGGAAGTCTGAGAAACTGTCCCAGCCAAGAGGAGCCTAAAGAGACATGGCGACTAAATGGAAAAGGAAAAACTAATTACAGAAAAACTAATAAAATCGGAATAAAAAATGGAGTTTAGCCAACTTTTTTTAAAGGTGGGGGAGGGTAATCTCCACACTCAATTCCAGTTAGTCTTTGCTCTGAGAGCTCAGTGGCTTTGTAAGATGATGACAAAAGATACCTCCCTCGGCTCTGGAAACTGAAGCTCACTTGCATCTAACTGGATGACACCTTTTCATTACAATACTTCTTCCATTTGTTCAGTGCAAAGGGCTCTGTGGCAAGTACTGGTGCTCAGAGAAGTCCAAGCTATGGCTTTGCCCTCAATGACTTTGTGATCTGAAGAGCACCAGATAGAGAAGGTGGAAATTTCCACTTCAATAGCTGCTGTCAGACCCATCACCTACCCAGCAGAGTTTTTCTTAAGGCTAAGTCCATCCTTGGCTTAGAGAACCCTGTATGTTAGACATCCAGATTGTTACTGGAGAGAGAAAGAGGGAAGAAAATGGATTGGCTCCAGTTGACGAGCTGTGAAAAATGACCAGGGTCTATTAAATATATCCAGGTCCACAATCCCTTATCTTAAATTCTTGAGCCAAATATACTTCAAAATTTACGATTTTTCAGGATCTTAGAAGGCAAATATGGTGCATTATTAAGAGTTCCACACCCATAATCAAATGTGTTGATGTTATCCAAGCAAAACATGAATATTCATTCTAAGTGGAATAGACACAATAAGCATAAATAGGCTTCCATGAATTCCAATCGGGTTTTGCCACCAATGAGTTTGGTACCAAATATACAGTGAAATTCTTGGTTTTCAGAGCTTGTGTGATGTTGGAATTTTGGATAAGATACTATAGACCTGATTAACCCTTTTAGCTTCAACTCCAAGAAAAAAATCAGAAGTAAACTCTGTCCTTTCTCACTTTCCCTCAGGCTGCTTTTGCTTTATTTCCTAACCTTGGGGAAGATCATCCTTAATGTTCCTTTCCAACTTCTTTCAGCCATATAATAATGTCGTTGTTTTTCAGAAGTAAACTCTGTCCTTTCTCACTTTCCCTGAGGCTGCTTTTGCTTTATTTCCTAACCTTGAGGAAGATCATCCTTAATGTTCCTTTCCAACTTCTTTCAGCCATATAATAATGTCGTTGTTTTGGAGGGAGTTGGCCTGAATTGGCTTCTCTCCCTCACCGACTTCTGTACTTCTCCTGACCTCACCCACACATTACTCAGGGCTCCTCAAACTCAAGCTTGCATGACAGTCACCTGGAGGAATTGTTATAACACAGGTGACTGAGCCCCACCCCAGAGCTTCTGATTCAGTAGGCCTGGGGTAGGGCCCAAGAAAGGATTTTCTAACCAGTTCCCAAGTGACGCTGATGCTGCTGCCCCAGGACCACACTTTAAAACTGCATTACTTGATGGAGCATCTTTATCTCACACTGAAGTGAAGGGATCAATAAACACTCCAACGCATCTTTCATCTTTATAAAGATTATCTCCCAAATGACCCAGTGCCTATTTGATGACTTACAGCTGCCTGCCTGTTTGACACATATAGAGATGGAAAGCCAGCTGGATACTTGTCGTGAAAAGCTTGGCTGCCATAGAAGTTTACGATATGTCACCCTGAGAAGCTCATGTTAGGCCCTTCACTGGTGTAATAACCAAAATGGCAACTTTAAAGGAGATTGGGGAGAAGGGTTGAATTTTGATTTTAAATAAAACTCATGAATTGAAATTCTTTCCCAAACTACAGCATCATGTTGCTTTGTGAAAAAAAAAAACAACTTTGCAAATGATTTTTTCCAAAATCATTACACATGCAAAGTGCTATTCTCCTTTTAACATACGTAACTGTCAGTCAACATGGAAACAGCAACAGTTACAGATTCTCTTCCTTCAGGAATCAGGAATGCTATGGATTGAATGTCCTCCTAAATGTCATTGAAGCTTGATCCCAGTTGTAAAAGTGTTAAGAGGGTGGGAAAGCCAACTGTGATACCTGTAAGGGGGGAGTCTAGGAGGTGATTGGATTGCGATGACTATGCCATCCTGAATGGATTATTCCACTCGTGCAGTAATGGGTTAATGGCTTAGTGAGCTGTCACGGAAGTGGCACTTATGGCTTTGTAAGGAGAGTACGTAAGTATGTTAAGGGGCTCCTGCCATCCTCGCCCTGTGATTGACTACGTCACCGTGGGACCCTGTAGAGAGTTCCCACCCAGAAGGCCCTCGCCAGATACACCCCCTGGACTGTGGACTTCCTAAGACTCTGAAACTGTAAGAAATAAATTTTGTTTCTTTATAAATTAACCAGTTCACGTATTCTGTTAGAAGCAACAGAAAATGAACTAATACAGGGGGAAGTTGTACAAACTCTCATGAGCTGATATTCTTAATTTCTCTACTTACAGGCCAGGATATCTCTTTTTTACACCCATACATACTTTTTTTCCAACTCTATTCCTCCATCTTTATCTTCTAGATCTTACCTCCTAAGTCCAGGAAAATCTCTCCTCACTACCTCTGTTTCAATTCTGCAGGGGGAACTGGTGTAACTGGTAAGTAAAAGCTAGTTTAGAGCTACTCAGAGGAGAGCTACACATTTTTAGATTGAATTAGACACAAGAGTCAATGCAACCAACAGCTAAAATTCATGGACTCCTTCAAGCTTTACCACACTCTAACCAAGTGGTTTTTCGGTTTGTTTGTTTTGTTTTGGTGACTGGCAGTAGGGGATTGAACCTTTGACCGTGGTGTTATAACATCACACTTTAACTAAGTGAGCTCACCGGCCAGCCCAAAATACTTCAAGTTTTGCAAAAGTCACTTTTTTATGTTTCTTTAACACTGCATTTACTCAAACATCTTAATGATAACTAAAAATATATTTCTAATGAATGTTTTTTATCTCCTTTATAATTTTAAATATGCTATCAGTATTCTTACTTGCTTCAGTTATAAATTTTATTATTTCATTTACATCATGGATTTCATTGATTTTGGAGGGTTGATCTGGAAACCTATTCATGATTTTTAATTTGTTACATAAGGAACATGCAATCTTTGCCTCAATAAAGATGTACCAGCCAATCCATTCCTTCATCAAAGATTAAGTGTACTTCTGTATTCCCTTAAACATATAACATGTATTTAACAACAGAAACCTTTAATGAACATATCCTAGAACTCATAGATTATGAATTGAACTGTGTGATGATTATTTACTGCACAAAAAAATTCTTCGCTTTTCAAACAAATTAAATAATTTTCTTTAAATAGCCACAGGTAAAAGCAAATTTTGACTCACACACATTTTCTTTTTTAAAAAGTTTATTTATATTTATTTTCCCGGGTACAACGTGTTGTTTCAATACATGCATATACCACACAATGAATCACTTAGGGTAGATAGCATAGTTTTGTACCCGTTAGTCTATCCTTTCTCCTCCCCTCCCAGCCTCTGGTAACCATTATTCTACTCTCTACTTCTATGAGAACCGATTTTTTCTTTTTGGTTCCACATATGAGTGAGACCATGCGGTATTTGTCTTTCTGTGCCTGACATATTTCACTTAACATGATGGTTTCCAGTTCCATCCATGTTGCTGCAAATGCTAGGATATCATTTCTTTTTACAGCTAAATAGTATTCCATTGTGTTTATACACCACAGCTTTTTATCCATCCATCTGTTGATAGGCATTTAGGTTGATCCCGTCACTCAGCTATTGTGAACACTGTTGCAGTGAACATGGGACGCAGGTGTCTTTTTGACATATTGATTTCATTTCCTTTGGGTATAGGCATTTAGGTTGATCCCGTCACTCAGCTATTGTGAACACCATTGCAGTGAACATGGGACGCAGGTGTCTTTTTGACATATTGATTTCATTTCCTTTGGGTATATACCCAGTAGTGAGATAGCTGGGTCATAAGGTAGATCTATTTTTAGTCCTCTGAGAAACCTCTGTGCTGTTTTCCATAATGGCTGTACCAATTTACATTCCCACTAACAATGTAGGAGGGTTCCCTTTTTCCACATCCTCACCAGCATTTGTTATTTTCTGTCTTGTTGATAATAGTCATTCTAACTGGGATGAGATGATACCTCACCGTGGCTTTCATTTGCATTTCCCTAACAATGAGCAATTTTGAGCATTTTTTCATGTACTTGTTGGCCATTTGCATGTCTTCTTTTGAGGAATGTCTATTCGGGTTATTTGCCCATTTTTTAATTGGGTTACTCGTTTTTTGCTTTATTTGTCTTTAGGGTTTTCTGTATATGTGATCATGTCATCTGCACATAGGGATAGTTTGACTTCCTCCTTTCTAATATTCTGGATATTAACCCCATGTCTGATGTGTCATTTGCAAACACTTTCTCCCATTCTGCAGGTTGTCCCTTCACTTTGTTGATAGCATCCCCTGCTGTGCAGAAGCTTTTTGGTTTGATGTAGTCCCATTTGTGTATTTTTGCTTTAGTTGCCTGTGCTTTTGTAGTCTTGTTCAAAAAAGTGCTACCCACTCCCATTTCATGTAGCATTTCTCCAATGCTTTCTTCTAGTAATAGTTTGGGGTCTTAAATTTAGGCCTTTAATCCATTTTGAGTTGATTTTTATGCGTGGTAAGAGATAGGGGTCTAATTTTAATCTTCTGCATGTGTATATCCAGTTTTCCCAGCACCATTTATTACACAGGCTGTCCTTTCCCCACTGTATTTTCTTGGCACCTTTGTTGAAAATCAATTGGCTATAAATGCATGGGTTTGTTTCTGGGCTCTCTATTATTTTCCATTGGTTTATTTGTCTATTTTTATGCCAGCACTAAGGTGTTTTGGTTACTATAGATTTATAGTATATTTTGAAGTCAGGAGGTGTGACGCCTTCAACTTTTTTCTTTTCATTCAATATTACTTTAGCTATACAGGATCTTTTGTGGTTCCATACAAATTTTAAGATCATTTTTTCTATTTCTGTGAAGAATATCATTGGTGTTTTGATAGGATTGCATTGAATGTGTAGTTTGCTTTGGGTAATATGGACATTTTGATGATATTAATTCTTCCAACTCATGAACATAGGGTATCTTTCCATTTATTTGTGCCCTCTTCATTTTTTTTCACCAATGTTTTATAGTTTTTATTATAGAGGTCTTTCAC
>NW_007735382.1:30138-31589 GCF_000696425.1 Galeopterus variegatus | reverse complement strand
TTTTTTTTTTTTTTTTTTTTTTTTTTTTTTTTTTTTTTTTTTTTTTTTTTGGTAGCTATTGTGAATGGGATTGCTCTCTTGATTTCTTCTTTAGTTATTTCATTGTCGGTGTATAGGAAGGTGTTGATTTTGTATCCTGCCACTATACTGAATTCCTTTATTAGTTCTAGTAATTTTTTGATGGAGTCTTTAGGGTTTTTTATGTATGTGCTCATGTCTTCTGCATATAGGAAACGTCTTACTTTCTTCTTTCTAATTTGGATGCCTTTTATTGTTTTCTCTTGTCTTATTGCATTGACTAGAACTTTCAGTACTATGTTGAATAGGAGTTGGGAAAGTAAGCATCCTTGTCTTGTTCCAGATCTTAGAGGAAAAGCAAAAATCTTTGTCTATTCGGTATGATTTTGGCTTGTCATATACAATTGTGTTGAGGTATATTCCTTCTATTCCTAATTTCTTGAGTGTTCTTACCATGAAGTGATGTTGGATTTTATCAAATGCCTTTTTTTCATCTACTGAAATGATCATATGGATTTTCTCTTCATTTTGCTGATGTGATGTATCATGTTTATTGATTAGTGTATGCTGAACCATCCTTGCATCCCTGGGATGAATCCCACTTGATCATGGTGACTGATCTTTGTAACATGTTGTTGAATCCTGTTTGTTAGTATCTTACTGAGGATCTTTGCATCTGTGTTCATTAGGGGTATTGGTCTATAGTTTTCTTTTTTTGTTGTATCTTCTTTCCACTTTTGGTATAAGGTTAATGTTGGTCTCATAGAATAAATTTGGAAGTATTCCCTTCTCTTCAATTTTTCAGAAGAGCTTGAGAAGAATTGGTATTACTTCTTCTTTAAATGTTTGGTAGAATTCGACAGTAAAGTCATCAGGTCCTGGGGTTTTCTTTGTTGGGAGACTTTTTATTACTGTTTCAGTCTCATTCCTTATATTGGTCTGTCTAGATTTTCTAGTTCTTCTTGATTCAGCCTTGGTAAACTGTATGTGTCCAAGAATTTATCCATTTCTTCCAGGTTTTCCAGTTTGTTCACATGTAGTTGTTCCTAGCAGTCCCTTATGATCCTTTGCATTTCTGTGGTATCATTTGTAATATTTTTTTTCTCATTTCTGATTTTATTTATTTAAGCCTTCTCTCTTTTTTCTTCCTAGTCTAGCTAAAGGTTTATTGATTTTGTTTATCTTTTTGAAAATCCAACTTTTTGTTGCATCAATCTTTTGTACTTTTTAAAATCTCTAATTCATTTATTTCTGGTCTTTGTTATTTCTCTCCTTCTACTGATTTGGGGTTTGGCTTGTTCTTGTTTTTCTAATTCCTTGAGGTGTAATGTTAGATTGTTTATTTGAAGTCTTTCTTCTTTTCTGATGTGGGCATCTATTGCTATAAACTTCCCTCTTAGAACTGCTTTTGCTGTATCCCAGAGGTTCTGGTA
>NW_007735382.1:28362-29431 GCF_000696425.1 Galeopterus variegatus | reverse complement strand
CATCTATTGCTATAAACTTCCCTCTTAGAACTGCTTTTGCTGTATCCCAGAGGTTCTGGTATGCTGTGTTTTCATTTTCATTTGTCTCCAGGAATGTTTTAATTTCCTTTTTTATTTCTTCTTTGACCCATTTGTTGTTTAGGAGCATGGTGTTTAATATCTATGCATCTGTACAGTTTCTAGTGTCCTTTTCCTGTTGATTTCTAGTTTATTCCATTGTGATTGAACATGGTAGTTTATAACAATTTTTCAAATTTGTTGAGGCTTGTTTTGTGACCTAACATATGGTCTATTCCAGACAATGTTCCATGTGCTGCTGAGAAGAATATATATTCTGCAGCTGCTGGATGAACTGTTCTATATATGTCCACTGGGTCCAATCAGCCTAGAGTAGAGATTAACTCTGATGTTTCCTGGTTAATTTTCTGTCTGGATGATCTCTCCTTTGCTGAAAGTAGGGTATATAAGTCCCCAACTACTACTGTGCTGGAGTCTATTTTTCCCATTAGGTCTAATAGTTATTGCTTTATATAACTGGGTGCTCTGGAGTTGGGTTCATATATATTTAGAATTGTTGTATCCTCCTGTTGAATTAATTCCTTTATCATTACATAATGACCTTCCTTATCTTTTACTGCTTTCCTTGGCTTGAAGTCTATTTTATCTAAGTATAGCTACTCCTGCTCTTTTTTGTTTCCATTTTCATGAAATATCTTTTTCCATTCCTTCACTTTCAGATGGTCAGTGTCTTTATAAGTTGAAGTGAGTTTCTTCTAGGCAACATATAGTTGGCTCTTGCTTTAAAATCAATTGAGCCTTTCTGTGTCTTTTAATTGGAACATTTATTCCATTTACATTTAGAGTTATTATTGATATATAGGGACTTGTTAACTACAATTTGTTACTTTTTTCTGGTTGTTTTGTTAATCCTTTTTTTTTTCTTTTTTCTGACCCTGTCTTCATAATTAAGTAGTTTTCTCTAGCAGTGTATTTTAATTTCTTGCTATTTATTTTTAGTATGTCTCATAAGTTTTTGTGTTATGGTTACGACAAGGCTTACAAAAAAAAA
>NW_007735382.1:27524-28318 GCF_000696425.1 Galeopterus variegatus | reverse complement strand
AAAAAAAAACAGATTATCTTAAACTAATATCAACTTAACTTGGATACATAAGAAAAAAGAACCAAAGCCAACTCTAACCTTTGGTATCGTTTCCCCCACTTTTTGACATTTTGTTGTTTCAAGTTACATCTTTTAATATTGCCTATATTTTATATGGTTGTTGTATTTGTTGTTGTCTTAAATTTGTCCTTTTGTCTTCACACTAATGGTGTAAGCAGTTTATTCACCACCCTTACAACACTGGAGTATTCTGAAGTTGTGGGCTTACTTTACTAATTAGTTATGGACCTTCAAGAGTTTTCTTGCTGTTCCTTAGTGTCTTCTTTCACATCAAAGAACTCCCTTTAGCATTTCTTGTAAGGCAGGTCTAGTGTTGGTGAATTCCCTTAGCTTTTGTTTGTCTGGGAAAGATTTTATTTCTCCTTCATATTTGAACATTAGTTTTACTGAATAGGGAATTCTTGGCTGACAGTCTTTTTCTTTCAGTCCTCTGAATATATCATCCCATTCTATTCTGGCTTGTAAGATTTCTGTTGAGAAATCCACTGAGAGATGTATTGAGGCTCCATTGAAGTTACGTGTTTCTTCACTCTTGCTGTCTTTAGTATTCCTTCTTTGTCTTTGGTTTTTGATAATTTGATGATGATGTGCCTTGGGATGTTCCTCCTTGGATGGAATTTGATTGGCGACCTCTGAGCTCCCTGTATCTGGATGCTGACATCTTTCTCCATATTTGGAAAATTTTCAGCTATTATTTCCTTGAATATGCTTTCTCTTCCTTTTCTTTCTCTTTA
>NW_007735382.1:25529-26448 GCF_000696425.1 Galeopterus variegatus | reverse complement strand
TTGTCCTTTAGCTAATCCCAAAATGGGGGAGCTTCCTGTGGGGACCAGCACCTGAGCCCTGTGGTTAGCTAAATTGCTGATTTGCTGCTAATTCCCTGGGGAAGGCTCTTTGTGCAGCTCAGGCTTTAATTGTTGACCTTTAATCACTTCCAGGTCTTGTGAGGTCAGATACATCTGGGTTGTGTGGACATGCTGGCCCAGGACTAAGTCTTTCTAGCAAACCGAGCCCACTGCAGTTCTATATTCCTGACCAGTCTCCACTGAGTTTCACACACATAACAGTTGCTAACAGCAAGTGTAAAAACAAAATAGAAATGAAGGTCAGGAAATATCACCACTCTTGCTTTAGGCCTGTGGACTCTGCTTCATTAGACTGATTCCCATTTCTTAACAGAAAGGCTTAAAGCATGTGCCTTCCTATGTGAATGTTAGATGGAACCTTAGATGCTGCTACATGCCCTCACCACAGCCCACAACAGGTAGCCAGGTGAAATCTAGGGCTACAGATATTTGCTGAAGCCTTACACATACCAAGAGCAAGAACTAAAATATCTGAAGAGCAAACTATAAGTTTCCAAGTATCCCTTCTGTAGCTCATCCCTAGAGGCAAGAAATGTCTCTCAGGAATCTCTGTCTCAGTGAAAAGTGTTCTAAAAATAGGACGTAACTATTCCTCAACTGTGAATATTAAGGATGGGATTTAGAAATGGATTTAACATTCTCTCCATTTTATGCCTTAAGTGCTCTCATCTTTTTATATTCTAACAAAATCCAGCCCTGTCTCTAGAAAAGGACCAGGTTGGTATTTTGCTCTTAAAGATGTATATTTCCTGGGGCCGGCCCGGTGGCGCACTGCTGCAGTGCGCCGCTTGGGAATGCGGCGGCGCTCCCGCCGAGGGTTCGGATCCCACATACAGAC
>NW_007735382.1:22852-24482 GCF_000696425.1 Galeopterus variegatus | reverse complement strand
CGGTTCCCACTCACTGGCTGAGCGAGGTGCGGGAGCAACACCAAGGGTTGCGATCCCGTTGACGGTCCTGGTCCGGTACGGGCACGACACTGAGGGTTGCGATCCGTTGCCTGACACGAAAAAAAAAAAAAAAGACAAAAAAAAATAATAATAAAAATTAAAGATGTATATTTCCATGCTCAGGCTACCGGGTCCCATGGAAATAAGAAAAGAATCACATAACTCACTCACTGCCTGAGAAGACTGCTGACCAGGGTGGGTGTATATTTTGTGCATTCAGATGCTACCATGCTTGAAATTGTACCAGGGTGATGTATGGAACATGTATTTATTGGTGCCTACTGTGCAGCTGGTGTTTGCTAGACTAGTGGTATGGGGATAACCGAACTGGTCCCAGCCCTCAAGTGGCTCAGAGTCTGATAAAGGGATCCCTTCTTTGGGATTAATTATTGTTCTTTCTCTGCAAATCTCTTAATATGCAACTACTCATGGGTATATTTAATAACACAGCATACTATGAATCTGTACATCAGATCTTTCCTCCTAATCCTAAAGTATCTATGGGCAAGGATAATTTTTTAAAAAAAAAATCCTTACAATCCCCCCCCAAAATAAGTACAATGACCCAAAGACCACAGTTTGGGAAAAACTCAACTCTCACCGTAAAGACTCCCTTTGCAGCAACCCTGCCCTTCTATGACCGAGACACTCACCCGCCATTACTTCACTTAAGCAGTAGATGGCGCCAGAAAACCGCCGCAGAAGAGCCACTGTCCGAGCACACTTGGCATGCAATGTCTTTCTCCTCCGTCTGAGTATTCCACACACAGTGCCTTAAATTTGCCCTCGTCAGTATAATTTCCTGAGAAGAGCTGGAGACATAAAAATAAACTGACATTCTAATAAGAGAAGCACCGATTTAATACAAGGGCGAGCCGTGCGGCTCCCAGGCAACTTCGCGACTTTCCAAGGGGGCAATGTCACACAGCTCTGAGTTCTCATTTTCTCATCTACTAATTAAAATCAGAATCTTATGTAGCTCCCAGAGAGAAATGTGTGGGAACCCAATGCCATTCTGGGTTGGAAAGGCTTTTGTAAACTGTGCCGAGTTACTTATTAATTACCATTAGCACACATGTCCCCCTGAGATCAATCAGAGCACGTCCTGGCAACACAAGCTGGGGAGGGAAGAGCAGTGTCTCTGCACAAGTTTGAGGTGCTCTGCCCGGGAATGCGGCGTTTCCACCGTGGTTGGCCAGCACACTCAAGAGCATACAGGGAGCGCACAGAAGTGGTATTCGGTTTCGGCACACCAGGGATTTGCCCTCCCAGCTCTCTGGCTAACATGTCACCCCTGACTCCAGAAGCCCTGGGGCCCTCGTTCCCCGTCTTGTCAGCAAACTCCCAGTGAAACTGAAACTTGAGCAAAATGTTGTAGACTGAAAAGAGCCTCTGAAGTCTCTCCCATATGCTGATTTCAACTTTCCCTCTCCAGATAATCCTGTGCCATTGCTTTTACCCAGCCCGTTGCTGTCAGGTAGGAAAATAAACAGGAAAAGGAATAGATGGCTTAACATGTTACCCCTTCCAGAAACATCTGTATTTTAAATGAGAATGGTGGCAAAAAAAA
>NW_007735382.1:20630-21852 GCF_000696425.1 Galeopterus variegatus | reverse complement strand
CAGCCCGTTGCTGTCAGGTAGGAAAATAAACAGGAAAAGGAATAGATGGCTTAACATGTTACCCCTTCCAGAAACATCTGTATTTTAAATGAGAATGGTGGCAAAAAAAAGACAGTGCTTCATCCAAAGGAGAAAATCTCTAATGGCTGAATGTGAGGTACTCACATCTACTCTTCTCTCATAGGTTTGAAGACAAGGCTCAGCTGGCTTTCCCCCTCATGCCCCGCAACTTCCTCCTTCAGACTATGCAACCGACCACTCTGTGAAATGCACCTACTGTGCTCTTTTCTTCCCTGCATGTCCCTCAGCAGCCACGTTTTTAAATGTAGAGGATCTTTCTTTCTGACCCTAAACTCCATGTTCACATTCTCCTCTCTCCCTGCACACATGTACTCAGGCTAGCCACCACATAAGCACCAGAAGATAAAAATAATATTTTAACTCTCTGTACTACTTTATAACCTACAAAGTGTTTCCATTCAACAGGTAGAAGGAGGAAAATGACATGCAGTAAATGGCCTGACACCCCAAGATTCAGACCCCTGTCTCCCAATAGCCCAAGGATCGTTCCCCTCTAACACTAAGAGCTTTCTGGAAGCTGTAGGAGAGGAGCCTGAAGAACGGAATGATACTGCTGTGGACGTGCCCTCATGCACCTACACCTCCAGGCCCTCAGACTCTCCACAGGGCCAAAGGTCAATCATCCCTGGTGACCTTACTATGGGGAGCGAGGGGACAAGAAGTTCTATCTCAGCCCCTTGCCACTGCTCTCTCTTGGATTCCCTGAAATACATAAGACAAATTGTGCCCTGAGCTGAACCAGAACCAGAGTGACCTTTCCAGATCCCAGTTGAGCCTTGGACCTTGAGACCCTTGAAAAACCCTGAGATAGGGGAGGAAAGAAGAGCCCTAGGAAGGAAAGAAATTGGGGTGGTAAAACCATGTTCACTACTCCAAATTTTTTGTCTGCCCTGAGGACAGCTCTGTATGGAAAGTGTATTCCAGGCTGTAGTGTGGGGAGCCACCACAGACTTTCTGCATTGTTACTGAATCCCCGAATGTGACTTGGCATGCCCGCCAACACCAGTTCCTCCCAGCAGACCATCCTACAGGGCTTCCTCTTTGGCCTACAGCAGAGCTGCTGTGCCCCTCCTGGCTCAGCCCCTCCTGACACACACACACACTGAAGCCCTGTGACAGCTGACACTCTGTCCCCACTGGG
>NW_007735382.1:18174-20396 GCF_000696425.1 Galeopterus variegatus | reverse complement strand
CTAAGAGCTTTCTGGAAGCTGTAGGAGAGGAGCCTGAAGAACGGAATGATACTGCTGTGGAAGTGCCCTCATGCACCTACACCTCCAGGCCCTCAGACTCTCCACAGGGCCAAAGGTCAATCATCCCTGGTGACCTTACTATGGGGGGCGAGGGGACAAGAAGTTCTATCTCAGCCCCTTGCCACTGCTCTCTCTTGGATTCCCTGAAATACATAAGACAAATTGTGCCCTGAGCTGAACCGGAACCAGAGTGACCTTTCCAGATCCCAGTTGAGCCTTGGACCTTGAATCCTTTGAAAAACCCTGAGATACGGGAGGAAAGAAGAGCTCTAGGAAGGAAAAAAATTGGGGCGGTAAAACCATGTTCACTACTCCAAATTTCTTGTCTGCCCTGAGGACAGCTCTATATGGAAAGTGTATTCCAGGCTGTAGTGTGGGGAGCCACCACAGACTTTCTGCATTGTTACTGAATCCCCGAATGTGACTTGGCATGCCCGCCAACACCAGTTCCTCCCAGCAGACCATCCTACAGGGCTTCCTCTTTGGCCTACAGCAGAGCTGCTGTGCCCCTCCTGGCTCAGCCCCTCCTGACACACACACACACTGAAGCCCTGTGACAGCTGACACTCTGTCCCCACTGGGGAGAGCCCAAGGCCACGGGAGAGACTCCTTGCCCCAACACAGAGACGAAGAGCCCAGAACTCCTTTCTATCCTGAGAGTTTCAAAGTGGGGAAGGAGATAAGCTGAGACTGAGGAGAATTGAAAAGAGCTACTGAGAAGGCCCTCTCGTCTTCGGAGAGGGCATCCCTGGCAGTGGCCCCTCTAAAAATCTCTTTCAACATCCGTATGAAATGCTTTTATGTGAGAGCTGGGAAAGCAGCCATGGCTCTCCAGGGCACCCCACTGTGCACATTACTCCCCATGTTATATCCATATAGTGAATTCTTTTAATTTTATGTTGCCTCAGTACTCATTTTGAATATAGGTTTAACTTCCTCTTACCAGAAGCAGGACTTAGTCACCCTTGACACAGTTCTATACCACCCCCCTCTCACTTCCTCAATGTGGTCGATCCAGATATCGGCCTTATATAGCTTCCTCCTTTCTATGGGACACCTTCCTATGGAACAGCTGGACACAAGCTACTTGACTGGCTCCACTGACCCCCACACCCCACATGGACTGCACAGATACGCCACAGTGACCACCTGTCAGTCACAGTGTGACCTTTTGGAACTCATGCCTGCTTGCCCTAAATCCACCAATTAAAACTCCCCACAGGAAACATGTTTGGATAACACCATGGACCCAATAAAGGCAATGGCCCATGGAGTTCTCCCTCTCTCTCTCTCCACATGCTCCCTGACCTCTGTGTGTATGGCCTCTGGGTGTGCCATGTTCCACCCAGGACCTGTAAGTAATAAAATTTTTATTTCCATTGGTGTCTCTCCTAATCATTGAAGGGCTTCTCTCCATCTTAAAGATCCTAGATTACACCAATCCCTTACCTCGAGATGATTTCCACAGAAGTCATCCAAGGGAAGAAACAGAAAGAAAGAATGAAGCTCACTTGGTACTTCTTAGGGACATATCAAGAAGCATCAGCACAAAGGTGAGGCTACAAGTAGCTGCTATCTTGGGACCCACCAGCACCTGTGATTGAGTGGTTTCTCTCTGCATGGCATAGCACTCCCTAAGCACACCCTTGCTTCCAAAGGCCCAGTGGCCACCATTTACACATATACATACATGAGTATATGGGTATACATATATTTATATATATATGTATATATGTGCATGTAAATGTACATACACACACACACACACACACACACACACAGAGCCCTTCATGGATGTGACTAAATGAGACTGCGAAAAAACAAAAACAATACCTACATATCTATAAAATTTCCTAAGTTTATCAAGTATGTTTGCATCTATTACTATACTGTTTAATTTTAAAATCATGAGTTAGAGTGGACAGACATTATGATTAGCCCTATTTGACAGATGAGGAAATTAAATGTTCAATGCATTGTGCTGTTCCGAATCAAAACTGGACTCAAGGTCTAATGCCTTACTCATATCACCATGCCCCTGACACATATTGCTTAACATTGACATACAGTTTGGGGTATAAACTTTCAATGTTTTATACACCTACCTTGGGTATTATTTTTGCTGACAATAGCTCCCAGATCACCTTTAAATCTCTATGGTT
>NW_007735382.1:15433-16837 GCF_000696425.1 Galeopterus variegatus | reverse complement strand
ATCTACGCAGTGCCAGACACTGAGCTGGGCACTTGTAGCACAACAAGCCTTCAAGATATGGAATGAAATGATTATTTGGGCAAGATGCCTTTGGGACATCCCATCCATCCCCAAATTGCAAAATCTTCCTATCAGTTTCCAGTAGGAGAACGAAGGCTGCCTCCTACTTCTGGTCTTCAGGGTGTTACCTAGCAAATCCGGCAAGTCTGGACTATCTGTGTTATTAGCATCCATCACACTGTTTGGCAGAATACACAATCAAATCAAGATGATTTCAGGAACAGGGTATCTTGCCATGAGGGACAGTCTAGATTTTTGGAGCTAGCCAAGAACCCAAGAAGTCATCTAACTCACCTTTTCATGATATTGATAAAAAAAANTAAAATACAAATAAAAATGAGTAAAAATCATTTGAATGCAACTCGCCTTAATATCTTGATTTGGTCTATTTTTCTCAAATCTACCTCCACATTAGGAATCAGCTGAGGACCTATTTAATAGCACCAAAGTCTGGGCTTCACCTTTGACTCATGAAAGCAGGCTGACTGTCTGGGAGTAGACAGGGAAAAGTTCCTTTCAAAGCTCAACACAGGGTTTCAATGTGCAACCACGGCCTTAGATGGTTCAGGAGTACACAGCCTCACCCGATGTACCTTGAGATGCCAGATCGTTTTGCACTTAATTGTGTGCAGATGTCCCATTTATATAATGCAAATGCCCCCAAGTCAACCAGGGTCACCCTTTTCACTATCATCTACCATCTCACATTCAGTACCCTCCTCAACATTTTAAGGCATCCAGGAGCCATGTTCGCCTTGTTCATCCCGCTCCAAATTCCTTCTGTTCCTAATTTCTCAATCCCACTTCCTTTCTGGCTTCCTACAGATGCTGAACTGTTCCCTCGTCCCATCCACACGCGTTTGGCTTCCCACCTGCTTTCAGCACTCAAAGCAACATTAACACAGCTACTTCATGAAACAACCTTTTACTAAAAGCTTAGGTTTCATAGAAGGAGGATACAGCTCCTAAAGAAAAACTCACCATTGTGCATCAGGCATCATCGTTCTTGAAGTTTCTCGGTCCTGCAGCAGAGGATGCTCACTGGTTGTACTTTTTCCTTTGCCATCAACAGTTTTCTATGATACAGTATCTAACCAGACTTTTCTCCCATTCTTCCTCCTCTCATAGTCCCAGGGGTCTTCACCACCTTTCTACCAAGCTACGACCCAAGAAAACTCACACTCCTTCAATTTTATTATGCAAAGCAATCTGGCACTTTTGTTTCCATCTTCTCTAGATCCCAAGAGGCACCACCTTTTTCTACTATCATCTACCATCTCACGTTCAATACCCTCCCCAACATTTTAAGGCATCTGGGAGGTCTGGATGGCCACAGCCCATCTG
>NW_007735382.1:9969-14953 GCF_000696425.1 Galeopterus variegatus | reverse complement strand
AAAAAAAACTAGAGTCCAAGGGGGTAGAATTCTTTGTTGGATTCTCTTGATTTCTTACTGGCACAACTGAGGCCACTTGATCTCCTGGCTTCCTGTCAAAGGACCTTATATAAACAAATAACCTGTCATAAAGCCTACTCTTAATTAATCTTTCTTTTCCTTATTATCAGAGGAAGCCTTAAGATGTGAAATGGCCTATATTTCTATAAGAAGACCATGATGGAGAAGGATACATTTCCTAACACAAATCATACGTGCCATTTCCTTTCTGTCTACACTGCCCACTTCTCTTTCTCTCTAATACCATACCCTTTTCTCCCGCAATGTGTATCACATGCCTGAAGACAGAGCATCTCTTTATACAATTGCCCATGAAAACTGCCTAAAGAAAGCCAAGGTTTCAGTCTGACCCCAGAATGAATGAATAAAAGAATCCACAGTCCTGAAAAAAACATGGCCTTAGTTTTGTTGACTTAAGAGATTTTATCCCAGCTCATTTTATAAACTTTGTCTATCACGTCTAGATCTGCAACTAGCTCTGCTAGAGAGGTGAAATCAATGCCAACCCTGCCTATTAGATCATGAGCTTATAAAATTCCCAGCATTTTGCTAAAATACCAGGCAATCCTCAAAGGAAGGCTATTTCAACCACCACNAGTGGTTAATCCAGCATATGGATTATGAAAGCTGACAGGTAAGTTGTATGATTTGCATCACAGAGTGTACATTTCTCAAATGCATGCATTCAAGAGACCTTCCTATTCAACACATAAATTGGTGCATGGCACTGTGGCGGCCTTCCAATTTAACACCTACTGCCTTGATTTTGAATATGACAAAGATGTTGAAATCAGTGTGGCCTCTGAAGAACCAAACAGGTCAAATGATAGGGGTGGAGTATCTAAGATGCATTCTCTCTATAACAAAGCTCAAAGTGGGCTGAGGAAGGGAAGCTCTGGTTTGCTTTTTTCTTTCTCTTTTTCATCGAAGAAATTGAACACACGAAGATTATGGACTGAAAGTTTATGTTGGCCCAAAATTCATATGTCAAAGCCCAAACCCTCAATGTGATGGTATTTGGAAGTGACATCTTTTGGAAACTTTAGAAGACAGACAGTGGGGCCCCCATGATGGGATTTATGCCATTATAGAGAGACCAGAGCTCTCTCAAAGAAGAGGTCATGTGAGAGTGACATCTTTTGGAAACTTTAGAAGACAGACAGTGGGGCCCCCATGATGGGATTTATGCCGTTATAGAGAGACCAGAGCTCTCTCAAAGAAGAGGTCATGTGAGCACACACAGTGAGCCAGCAATTGCCTACACACCAAGAGAAGAGGCCACAGGGTGATATCTACCTGGTTGACACCTTGATCTTGATCCCAGTGTCCAGAACTGGGAGAAATAAAATTTCTATTATTTCAACCATATTGTTATGACAAATTAAGACACCAAGATGCAGAAGTCACAGTCCTTCAACTAAGTTCTCTACCAAGCCCTTACGTGGGTGCTATGGTGCATGGGATGTCTTGAGCCCTGAGTTTAATCTGTACCACAAAGAAGTTCAAATAAATCCCAAGGGTTGCTAGTTACCAAGCAGAGTTTTCCAGACAAACAGACCTTTGCTTCCTCATTTCTCTCTCTAACTTCCGACATGGACGTTCCTTCACAGACCACAGGGCAGGTCTGAGTTCCTCTGACTAGTCTGACCATTTGGCTTTTATCTCATGGTCTGCAGTACACCATTCAGCACTGAATTACATGTCATCATGGACTTTTCAGTTTTGCTTTTTTCTTTTTTTTCTTTTCTATTTTCCCTGAAGATCAATTATAAGCACCTAAAGTACAGAGAGCATATCCCATTTGCTTTCAGCCTCCCAAAAGCCTGGCACAATACTTAGCATATAATAGGGAATCAATAAATATTTGATTTATTGGTCAAGTAAAGAGCAAAAATTTTTGTGGTCAGATAAAGAACAACAATTTGTTACAGTCCCCTCTTGTGTCCAGGAAATGCCTGCCATCGTTTACAATCAGGATAAAGAGCTGTTCTCTTACTCAGCACCACATTTAAGAGCAACAATCGTCCATATCTGTCTAACACTTCACAGCACACAAAGTGGCTGCAGAAAGATTGTTTCTGCAGATTCCTGCCTGCAAATCTGGAAGGTGTGATCTTCAGATGGGAGCCTCTCAGGGTAGATGGAGCCACGAAGCTCATCTCATCAAATACCACCTCTCCCTCTCTCCAACCCCCAACTCTAGCAAAAGTTTTAATGGCTGAGGTAAAAGAGTGCTGATTTTAAAAGCTCTATTTACTGATAGGCAGGAGTCTTAGGGGAAAAAAATCTCTATCCCTGACCTGGACAAGGGGAAGATTTTTTAAAAGCAGACATGATCGGCTTCCTCACATCCAAAGCTCCCCCATGATCTAGTGCTACACTGGACCTCTTTGTCCATTGGAAGGTGCAGAATATATTATGGGTGTAACCCTACACTCACAGAGAACGATAGGCTCATGGAGATCGTCTTGCTTTACCACTTTCTTTTATGGACGATAAAACCAGATGACCTTTATGAGCAAAATACATCATCAGAAGGTAACATCAAGTCCTTAGCCAGAGGGGTGTATGCAAAAGAGGAAAGAAGTTGTCAAAATTCTTTTGTCCAAAGCTACAAACAAACTTCCAATCTGTTATATCCAAAGTATTTTCCCTGTGCAGGCCACCCCCAATTTCCAGAGTCGGGATCAGCATGTTTTTTTTTTAATTTAACAGATTTTTTTTAATAGAAAAAAAACAGTTGACTTCAGCAGAAGTCCAGAGCACTTCCCACTTAGAAAATGTAAGAATTGCTTCATAAAACACTTGAAATTTTATATCTAAATTTATACTGAGTCTTCCTGTAAAATATATTTCTTAACAACAGTGATAGACAAAAAAGTTGGAAAAGTTTTGCCCTAGCAGCAGCAAGGTTGCTGGTGGGGTGGTACTGCGTGCACTTTCTCCTTCCTGGTATAAGCACAGTGAGAGAACAGCATTGTTTGCTTTCTGGTAGAGCAGCACTCTAAGCAACTGAGCAGCGTGGTGTAAGCCCTGGATCCTGGACTGTGAGTCATGGCTGCACCATTGCCAAGTAGGTGGGCCTTGGGCAAGTTACTTAATCTCTTGGAGTCTCAGTTTCTTCATCATTACATGGGGATACCACTTATTTCATTCAGGACATCTTGAAGACTAATTCAGATATTGCCTATAAAGTACCTAGCATGGAGCCCGGTGGATAAAGTTCCCCAGTAAATGTGACTTCCTGCCCCATCCACGCTCCACACCCCCTCTTCTGCAGGGCTTGTCGGATTGTCTCTATATTTCCCCACTTCTCTTAGGATGGCTATGTCGACCCTAAAAATATTATATAACACTCCAGCTGAATCATTTCCAGAGGGCAGTCACCGCATAAAATGAGGTGAGAGTATAATTTACTCAAGTGCTCAGAAATGCATGTCTCAAAAAATATATGACACAAGGCTTCATGAAGGCCTGTCCTTCATCATGGCTTGCACAGAGTGGAGGCCTAAGAGACATGCTTGTGTAGATGAATGCTTCAGCTCCTCCAAGGTCTCTGAAAAACATCAGTTTCATATTTCAAGCAATAAAACAACTTCTGTATCTCCTTCATCACACTGCACATTCCTTGTGATCTGGGGGTTTCCACAGCACTCAGGAAGGACTCTCCATAAATATTAACTAAGGTGAGACAGACCAGGAGAAACTCCACTCTTCTTCCCTGGCTCAGCCATTTAACTGTGAAAGTTCAGAGACCTTTGTGTTTCGTCTGTTCCTGTGGATTTTTCCCTGCCCCCACTCCCCATCCCGCCCCCCCAAAAGCGAGGAGCAGCTCCTGTTTAGCCTGACTCAGACTTTGTCAGGTCGGAGACTTTTCCAACCTATGAAAGAGCAACTGTCCCAAATTCCAACCCTGAGAGAAGCAATAACCATGGATGGCTCTCTGCTGTGTCACCCATCCCGGCAGAGTTTGTGTGGGGACATTTCCTCTCAGGACATTCTAGTTCCTTGTCTACCTCTCACTGTGGCTTCTTCCTCTTGCCCTCTCTCTCTCACTCAGTCTCTCTGTCCCTGTCAGCTGTTTTCTGAAGCCTCCTGTATGTCTCTAATCAGAACACTTCCACTTGTCTTTCTATCTTGTTTATACCTTCCCTAGAACACTAACCGCAGTCCAATTTGTGTAACAATTACTGTAGCAGATGCCCATGTTCCCCCAGACCATGAGCACCTTGACAGCATGGACTTTGTCTTGTTTTTAACACCCTCCCCGGACCTTCATTCTTAACAGTGCCCAGCCATTGAACAGAACTCTTTTTACCACTTCATTTGTTCATTTGTGCCTAAAACCAAGTCCCAGGGACCTCTTTCTTTGCCTTAATATTGAAAGAGCACATTTTAATAGACAGGAAAGACACAGAAGGATCTAGAGGAGACAGGAAGCTAGAGAGAAGACTGAAAAGCTCTCTTCTCCACCATCCGTAGAGATGTATTTCACATCTCTCTGTATGCCATATCCGCTTGCTTGCCCAGGCTGCACTGGCAGTGTTCAACTACTGTTTGGGGACTGGTTTTACCTGAGAAGCAACTTGCTCAGGCTGAAGCTTTCAAAGGCTTCCTGGATCTCTAACGAGAATGACACTGCATTTCAGTTTAGAATCCTTTTACCATAATCTCTAAGCATTTTCTAACTAAAGAACGTACCTTTATTAAAGCATATATTCAATTTGCCTCCCACCCCAAATTCTTTCCATTCAGGCCTTTTGAGCCATGCTGAGTTGACACCCTACAGAGAGGGACAGTGTCCTACAAAGCCATAACTGCTCACACTGCTATCTCTGAACCACTGTCCACCCTTCCAACAGTCACTTGCAGGCTGGACCAGCGGCTGCTACCATCATCGATTTAATGCCTGTTGTTTCCTGGG
>NW_007735382.1:1227-9666 GCF_000696425.1 Galeopterus variegatus | reverse complement strand
CACTTGCAGGCTGGACCAGCGGCTGCTACCATCATCGATTTAATGCCTGTTGTTTCCTGGGAAGCAATGCCAGGAGCACTTTTGCAGTGGCTGAAACAATGTTTCTGACATATGTTCCCACGACCAGAACAATGACACGGCTCCTCCCAATTCTCTTTCTCCCCGGCGGGTTTGGCGGATGCTCTTTGTGGGCCCGGCTGAGTCGCAGATGGACACAGGACTCTGTGCCCTCACTGCAGGGATGTTTAAGGCATTTGCATATGGTGACTGTCCCCTGCCAGCATCTTTACAAAAGCAGAACAGAGGCATTTTTTCACTCAGGGCTGACAGTGGTTTTGACACTTGGAATATGTTCTATGAGCAAAAGAAGCCAAAGGAGATTGGACAGAGAGCACAGATGCTCTCCACAATGGTTTCCACCCAGTGGAAGAGGCTGAGTAGCCCAGAGGCTCTGTGGCTGCATCTGAATTCGATCCAGTCAGGGCTCTTTCCTCTTCAGAGACAGTTGGGAAACGGGTGTAAACTGGTTACAGACCTTTGTGTAGACCCCACCCTGCGTTGAGCAAGTAGGATACTGTCTGGGGATTATCACCTCTTGGGTTCTCTTCACCCAGCATATCTGGAAAAACATACAAGACACCCCGGACTGCCAGGTACATGCAAAGTCATAGGAATATGTTTATTTACCCATCATGGTTTATGGCCCCACCATGCACACAGCTACTGAAGCCCAGAAGTCATTCTGGTTGCTTCACTTTTCCCTACATCCAGTGGGTTCATTCTATCTAAATGACTCTTTCACTCTTCCCCTCTTCTTACCAACCATCACTATTCCACATCCAGCTAATTGCATTAGGGCATTGCTTTTCTCCCTGATTCTCCCTGAACCTCCTTCCACAAAGCTGTCAGTGTAATTTTTCTAACGTTTAAGTCTGATGCATCACTTACTTGCTCAAAATCTTTCAGCAACACCCCATTCACCTTGGAGATAAATAAAGTTTTATTGGAACACGGCTATACCCATTTATTTACCTACGGCCTATGGCTGCTTTCACATGACAACAGCAGAGCTGGGTAGCTGCCACAGAGACTATACAGTCTGCAAAGCCTATCTAGCACTTTACAGAAAAAGTTTACCCACCTCTGCCCTAGGCTATTCACCACAGCTAAATAAACTGCCGTTCCCTGAAGAGCTATAGTGAAGTTATACTTTGTGTATAGGCCTATGGCTGCTTTCACATGACAACAGCAGAGCTGGGTAGCTGCCACAGAGACTATACAGTCTGCAAAGCCTATCTAGCACTTTACAGAAAAAGTTTACCCACCTCTGCCCTAGGCTATTCACCACAGCTAAATAAACTGCCGTTCCCTGAAGAGCTATAGTGAAGTTATACTTTGTGTATACTTTTGTGTAATTCGGTCCAAAATATCACATTACATTCCTAAAAAAAAAAAAAAAAAAACACTTAGAGGAGAAAGAAAAAAATGTTTAAACATATATCCAAATAAATGCATTTTTAGTTTCCAGAATTAATTGGTACCATAAATGAGATTCAGGCCCGATGAACCATCATCAGGATCCTTCTTGAGAAAGGCACAAAACCCATTCCAGCTGGTGTCAATGAAAATCCAACTGCAGACAATATGACTCATTACAAAGAAAAGAGGTTTGCTTTTCTTCTTTCTCCTCTATTCTTTCTCCTGACACAGTTTACTTCTTAGGACAAGGCTCTGGTCTCAAGAAACTATAACTCAGGACTAGGAAGGAAAAATAAACACCAGCCCATGTGCAGGTATTAATGCAAAGGTTGAAATCTAGAAATTAGGTCCCTGGTCTTATTTTTTTCTGTACTGATCTATGGTGACTAACAGGGAAGCTTCTAGTCTGAAAAAGTTATTCAAGCAAGAATAGTTCTCATTCCCATTGGTACACTCAAGGTTTTCATAAAGCTCTTTTCCAGTTCTACAGGGATTAACACCATAACCGTTTGCATTATTGTACACTGGAGTGGAAATAGCACAGGCTGTTGAATCCAACAGATGCTTGGTTGAATTTGTTTTGCCACTTACAATATGTACAATATAGAAGAATGTACTTTTCTTCTCTGAACTGCAGTTTCCTCACCAGTGTGCAGGATCCTAATCCCTATTTTCTAGAGCTGTTACAGAATCTGATGAGGTCACATGTGAAAGTGTCTAACAATTGCAGGCACAGAGCTGTTTTTCAATACATGTGGCTTTCTTTCCTTTTCCCTTCATCCTTCTCTCCCAGAGCAGATGAAAAGCATACTCTAGTCTGAAAAAGAGAATAATAACTTCCTAATATTTTGAGTCTTTTCAGTGTTAAAGGAAAAACAAAAGTTAAAAGTAGAGAGATACAAAGAGATTTCATTGTATTCTGGGGCTTTCTCTTCCCCATTACCTCAACTCCCAATCCCAAGATTAAAAATGAGAATAGGCTTCTATTTCTAAATGAACGGAATGCTGCAGGCATCAATCCGTAGTAACCACTAATGGAAACTTGGCCACCAGTACCCTCTCCGAGTCTGTCTGACACATTTGGATCTAATTGGCAGTCTGCTTTAGAGCAGCCAAAAAATATAGTGTCATACACATCACAGATCAAAGCAGAGGCAAACTTGCTAACAGCCATGGGGCTTTGATTGCCAAAATTAGGCAGGTAGGTCTATGGGTTTGGTTTAGCAATAGATAAATGCTCATTAGCTTATTTAGAGAAAACCTCTAAAAGACCCTGATTTAGCTAGATTGGATCTAAACATGAAGGAATAAGAAAATGCATTCAGGGTAACTGGCAGCTTGGGTGGTCAGAAGGAGAGCCCAACTTATTTTCATCCTGCCTCCAAGTAACTTGGAAATTAGTTAATAATCTCTTTTGGACTTCAATGTGATGAGTGACTTAGGTTCTTCAGTAAGACATATGCCTTAGGCCTAAGCTCAGAAATGTCAACTATAACTAAAAACACTTTAAAATTTATTACTTGCAGGAGAAAACCAAATTTCTCCTTTTAATAAAAGCAAAAATAATGCTTCTTTCTAATTCCAATATTACACAGAAATGCCTGTCCATCAGAATTTAAATGATAAGTGTCCCATTGAACAGTTAATCTTTTTTTGTTTTTCTTTTTTTTTTAAACAGCTGGCCAGTACAGGGATCCAAACCCGTGACCTTGGTATTGAGTCTGTGCTCTCACCAACCGAGCTAACCAGCCAGTTGAACACTATTAATCTCTTTAGTGTCACAACCTCCCAAAAATTGTGGATCCTCTTCCCAGAAAAATACATATGCAATTCAATTTTGCATGCAATTTCACAATCAACAGACTTCCTCAGGACCTCCCATAGCCTCTATACTTCCTAGATTAAAGATTCCTGTATTAAATCTATTAAACAGAAGAACAAAACCATTTACTAAATCATGACTTACCTGTATAGGTCTGTCATTACTTCTATATAATTTATGCCAGCCATAGCCAATTGCACATTTCCATAATGACCTCCAAGCTCACTAGTCAAAGATTACTGCCTTCATCTAATATCTTTCCACTCTCAGAACCTGTTGGAATATCTGCTATACAGAACTAGGATGGCCATGGCCCAAACTCAAATAATCTCAAGATGAAATGATAAAGAGAAGATAGTGGAAAGCATTCAGACGTGGGAATCGTTCATTTGCTCAACAAATATTTATTGAGTACCTATTATGTGAAAGACACTATTCAAACCACTACGGGTACCAAGCGAACAAGACAGCCATGATATCTGCCTTCATACTATGAGCTCATACCATGCCCAAAACTTGGCTCTGCATTTACCACATCAAGTTATCTAAACTTTTTAAGAGTCAGTTTTCTCATAAAAAAAAAAATGATTATAATTTGCTCCTTGTAAATGGTGGTAAATACTGTTTTAAATGGTAATGCCAAAGCGCTGCACATAATGGACATTCAAATATTATCCATTATTATTATTATCACTACTATGGGCAAAATAAGATTATGTGGCAAGCATGAGTTCTTCAGGTTATGTATCACTGCTAAAAGGTCTTACAAAATCCCCAAATAATTCCACAAGCATTGAAAAGAATGCCTGAGAGGTCTGAGCTCAGTTCTCTAGTTCTGTCAGCCTTGGTTTGGTACCTTCCCAGAATATGCGTTCATTTTAGTCATTGATAAACATTGAGTTGCTCCTTGGTTACTACGGTTCTTTCAGCATGTATATCACTCTATGTCTTTTTAAGGGATGCCATCTTCCCTCTTCTGCGAAATCAATCTCTTGGCCCCTATATTTGTTAAAAGAAAGTCCCTTTCAATCAAGTTGCTAACTGCAGATTCCCCCCTTCCACCTCTCCATCACTGAAATCTCCCATGTCAGGAGGTCATTTTAACACATAACTGACTCATACAATACCTGCATCCACTGCTAAACTTCCTAGAAACCAAAAAACAGAAAGTCTATACAGCCAAAAGATCTCAAATCCAACTGCCAGGAAATATAAAATACCCTTATAAGAGAAAGTATGTTTTTCTGATATCTATATGCCAAGCACATTTGAAACGTGTTCCATTATATACATACTTCCAGACTATTACAATCAATCCTGAGGGGGTTGCAAAACTAATTCCAACTCCCACCCGGAAGAAATCCCAGGTTCCTGGGACTGTCAATAAGACTAAGGGTATAGCATATAATGAGAAGGGAGGAAACAGAGAAAGAGGATGAATAGAGTTAACATGGAGAGATTCAGCGAGAAGTTAGACTAGCTAACCAAGGAACCACAAGTCTAGAGTTCTGTAAACAAAAATCCCATTGTTCTATCCAGACAGAGAAACAGCACCTTAAATCCAGACATGTTTCTAAACTTTAGTCCTGAATAGAAATGTTGAAATAGAAATGTCAAAAGTCAGAGGAAAGAAAACCAGTAGACCATCTGTAGAACATAAGGGATGAACATTGAAACACGATGTGAATTTTCAAAGAGATGATTCATTTTAGAGAAAGAGTCACAAAATCTATCCTGTTGTGTCAGTTATTAATTTATTTGCCTTTAAGCTTGAAATCCATTCTTTACAGCCTGTTTTGTAAAAATGATATGGGCCTCTTTAAATATTTCTTTTTTGCCAGCTGTCATAATGTTAAGTTTTGTCAGTGTAGGGAGATAGAGACTCACTGAAGGAGAAAGGGTATTTTTCTCTTTGTAGTAAAATTGTGCTCCTTGTGCCAGGCTCCTACAGCACCCAATTTCTCCAGTATTATGCTCCTGAAGTGCATGACTTCTCCATTATTTGAAACCTACAATAAATGGTTCCTACAGTAAATGGCTCCTCCAGCACCTGGCTCCTTCTGCATATGGCAGCCAGCAGCACTCAACAGACAGTAGCTTTTCCAGCACTCCCCAGGCAGTTTTGCAATGAATCATAAGGCATGGTACCTCCCTGTAGATGTCTTCCCCAGAACCCCAGAGGGCAAATTTTCAGCAAGTTCTACCGGGGAGGTACCATGCCTTGTGAGTCCTAGATGTAATGGCTTCTCCTTGTATCTGTGATTCTTGATTCCTTAGATTTCTCTTTACTTCTTTCTAGTCAACCTATTACTACAATCCCCTGTTATTGATAGTAATTCTTTATATTAAACTTTTTTTACTCTACTTACTGTGTGGTTTCTGTCTTCTGGCTGGATACTGAGTTGTACATTGGGGTACCATCTCTGAATCTGCTCAGATGCACAAAGGCTATTGTTTCAGGAAAGTAAAGTGATGCTCTGCCAGGTACAATACCATAGAATGAGCATGTCAGAAATTACAAGACTCTTTGCAGTCAAGATAGAATATTAAAGCCACAATTATTTGGAATCTTTCTGGACCCACTCAAAGGAAGTGATCACTACCTCTTTTGTACCATTATTCCACTTAGAATACACTCTATAATTGCACTTAAGATACTATGTTAAATTATTTGATTATCTGCATCTCCTCATTCAGAACATTTTCAAGGCATAGCTCTTATTTTATTTGTCTTTGTAACCCATACACTCAGCAAAGTGCTCATAAATAGTAAGAGCTTTATAAGCAATTTGTCCATGTTAACACAACTAGTTAATTGCAGAAGCAGTGTATTTTTTCCAAAGCCACATTAATATTTATCCTTTAAATTTTGAAGCAATTGGACCCTTTATAATTAAAATATCTCTGGGATAAGTGACCTATTAAGTCTTCTCTGTTATTAATACTGGGCTCTTCTTCTAGATTGATTTAGGTTCATTCTTTGCCATAACTACCATTACTGAAGTTTTCCTGGTTATCTACTAGAAAGCATATTCTCCACCTTGACAAGATGTTTATTTTCTTAGTGTGAAAACTCTAGAGATTTAATAATACAGAAAACTACACATGAGAAAAAAAGCATGTATGAGAATTCCCTGTACTCTCTGTTCAATATATTGAACAAAAGAAACCCTAAGATTTAAAAATATCAGTTAACAAAGTGAAAATGAAAGCTGTGATATTAATACCAGTGTTAAATTCAAGACAAAAAGCATTTTAAAAGACAGAGTAATTTTATTTTTGCATAAGGTAGAATGTAAATGTAAGTATGAGTCATGAACATATTTGCACCAAACAACACAGCATACATGTGTTTAATTATATAAAACAAAATTCCATTTCAGAATAGTAGATCTGAGGAGATACAAGTATCTCTTCTCTCTCTATGAGATTTCATTATAATTATAGTAGTAATTTTAAAATAAAGGGTAATGAGAGCAGACCATCAGTGAATGAGAGAGTTTAATAAATTGCCAGAATACATAACACAGATGGGAAAACATTGACTGATAGATAAAGCACAGCGAAGAAAGTAGCCACTTATTATATAAACAAGGGGAAAAGGTGCTGCTGCAGTGAAAGGAATTAACTTATCTGACATACCCAAAAGAGGATCTGTACTCAGAAGCTTCATGTACAATAGAAATAGGAGGTGAAAATTGGATCTATAATCAGGGCAACTGATTGAAACTTTATATAAGAAATAGCCAGACACTGCTCCCTACCTACCTCCTCTTTTCTTCCAGCAGAAGCTGAAATAAGACAGTTACCTCCTAGGCATAAATAAATAAATAAAGAGTCTTTTCAAAAGAAAGTCAATCAAATGTCTAGACAGAACTAGGGCAACTAGTGTGGGTGTTAGCATGTTAGAGAAAATCCTTTCTAATTGTGGCATTCAGAGAGCTACAGTATAAAGGATAATTGCCTGACCTTTCAGCTCAAAGAGAAGCCTACCAGTCAACANTGAAAGGAATTAACTTATCTGACATACCCAAAAGAGGATCTGTACTCAGAAGCTTCATGTAAAATAGAAATAGGAGGTGAAAACTGGATCTATAATCAGGGCAACTGATTGAAACTTTATATAAGAAATAGCCAGACACAGCTCCCTACCTATCTCCTCTTTTCTTCCAGCAGAAGCTGAAATAAGACAGTTACTTCCTAGGCATAAATAAATAAATAAAGAGTCTTTTCAAAAGAAAGTCAATCAAATGTCTAGACAGAACTAGAGCAACTAGTGTGGGTGTTAGCATGTTAGAGAAAATCCTTTCTAATTGTGGCATTCAGAGGGCTACAGTATAAAGGATAATTGCCTGACCTTTCAGCTCAAAGAGAAGCCTACCAGTCAACAGAACTCAGTCATATATACAGAGCTCCTGATTATTTAATTCATTCATTTTAAACATGAACAATCAGGAGACATCAAACATCTGAAAGAGGCCTGCCACACAAAAGAAATAAACTTTGGAGAACTTTTTTTAAAGTAAAATTCTAGTTAGTATCCTTAGAGAGATTAGAATAGAAAATGGATCCATAACAGGATGCTATGGGAAAGGAGATTTTGAAAATAAGGAAGAGCTCTTAGAGATTAAAAACATGATTTCTAAGATACACAATAAAATAGAAGCATTAAAGGTAACAATAGATTAAGCCTCTCACAAAAGAGAACAAAAAAACAAAGAAATGGAAAACATGAGAGAAATGGTGAGATAAGTAGGATCAACTCAGAGGATTCGATATTTAATAGGGATTCTATAAAAAGAAAACATTGGCAAAGAAATAATAGAAATTTCTCAGGGGTTAAGAAGATGTGTCTTCAAGTTGAAAAGATTTACAAATGAATAAGAAGGATGAAGGAAAAGGACTCATGGCTGTAAACATTACTGTTTATAAAAGTTAGGAACAGAGGGAAACAAATCCCCTGCAAACTAACTAAATACTGAAAGATATAGAATTAATGTCTTTAGAATTCTGAGGGAAAATCATACACAACCTAAAATTCAATATTCAGCTAAACTCTAAATTGTGAAAGAAGACTAAAAAAAAAAAAATCAGACAAGCAAGGCCTCAGAAAGTTTGCCTCCCACAAACATTTTAGT
>NW_007735382.1:0-871 GCF_000696425.1 Galeopterus variegatus | reverse complement strand
AGCAAAAAATTATATGAGAAAGTTAAGGTACGAATATAAAGGAAATTAACCAATTAGAACAGCACCTCAGTAGATTCTAAAACAAAGAATAGAATAGGTTTCAAGCAAAATATAGAATGAATAGGAATCTTAAAAATAATAGTGATCTAATGATAAAAATAAATGTTTCTTTGCTCAATTAGAAAAAGTTAACAGAAAACTCTAGGACAGACAAAAAACTATTTAACAAAGGCATGGTCCAAAAATGTAGCATTGTGAACAATTAGTGAAGTATAAGAAAAGACAATCTACTTCAACATTTTTTTCTAAGTGACTCTCTATTTAGGGAAATATAACCATACCACACAGCTTGATTTTATAATGAATATAGAATCATTCATAAAAATGAAAATATTTACTAGATTTCAACTTTTAGAATCAATCTATTGATAATGTGAGCATAAAGAATCAAGTTATATTTAAAAATAAAAAATATAATCTACCTTGAAATGTATTGATAATAATAACAACAAACATATAATAAGAATTTACTATGCACCAGATATTGAACTTAGAAACAAACCCGCCTGTTACAGGGCACATTCAGCTCCTGGCTGAGGATCCCCAAAATTGATAGCAGACTCACAAGTCTGGCTGCCTGCCCCCAGACAAAAAATAAACAACCCAAAAGTCAAATGTTGGTGAAAATGGAAGTCGGATTTTATTCAGGAATACCAGTGACCTTAGGAGAGATGTTAGGCTAACCCTCCTCTCTGATAAACCTAAAGGAGAATGGCCAGGCTATGGACATCTCAAAGTGTTTCAGTCTGCTTTGTGTTGCTACAACAGAAATACCTGAGACTGGGTAATTTATAAAGGAATGAGGTTTATT
>NW_007735381.1:77715-78872 GCF_000696425.1 Galeopterus variegatus | reverse complement strand
AATCTCTTATTTATGAAAAGAACAGCAAAAGCAGTATTTCATAGCTTCTGTATAAGGTCTTTGTATCATTAAACTTCTGTTGAAAGATAGATATTAAGGAGTTAGCCATATTAATTTTGATACGTATTTCTTTAAATATTGTTTTATAACATTAAAATAAGAGCCACATTAACAAAACTTTAAATAAGAGCTAAAAATATTCACCCTCAATCTAATTATTCCTCCCGCCTTATTGACTTCACTGCGTATGTTATGTTCTTTTGCTGGTCTACATATATAGTTAGAATGTTTATATAACTGTAATCATGCTACAGAAACAATTTTGCATTTCTATTTTTTTGTCATAGCATATGAAATTATAAGTATTTTTCATGTTGCTACACAGTTTTCATATTTATCCATTTTAATGGCTACAAAGTATCCTAATAAGTGGATAGATGATCATTTACCTATTTTATTACTGTTGGGCACTTAGGTAAACAACTACATTTCTCTTGAGAATTAACACTAAACATTTTAGTGTGTATTGCCTTTTTATTCTTTTGTATAATTTATATTTAGAATATCAACATAATTTTGCCACTTTGCAACCATTTTACTTTGGTCAAGTGTTCTGACCTCTCTGGACCTCAGTTTCCTTACCTGTAAAATGGAGATGATAATGGTCCCTGCTTCACACACATGTTATTAAGATTAAATGAATTACTTTGTTGAAAATCATTTAGAGCAGTTCGAATGAATGTGAAATTTATATAGGCATCTTCTTAAAGTCTTGATTAATGGGATCACTATATTAATTTAGTTTATACTGTCACTGAATGTGTTGAATGTCCAGATACCTTACAATCTGAACTGTCATACCCCAACTAACTTAAACTGAATATTTACAAAAAAAAAAAAGGAGGGGAGGAGAGAGAGAGAGGAAAGGAAAAAGAAAGACAAGAAGAAAACAAAAAGTGCTTCTTAATCAATGGTTATTTATTTTTTTAAAAAATAATTTATTAAGGTGAAGTTCACATGATATAAAATTAACCATTTTAAAGCAAACAATTCAATGCCATTTAACACATTTGCAATTCTGTGCAATTACCACCACTATCTAGTCACAAAACATTTTCATCACACCAAAGTAAAACCCCTTACCAATTAAGCAGTTT
>NW_007735381.1:74476-77478 GCF_000696425.1 Galeopterus variegatus | reverse complement strand
TAAAAAAAAAAATTAAAAAAAAAAAAAAAAAAAAGGAGGGGAGGAGAGAGAGAGAGGAAAGGAAAAAGAAAGAAAGACAAGAAGAAAACAAAAAGTGCTTCTTAATCAATGGTTATTTAAAAAAAAAATAATTTATTAAGGTGAAGTTCACATGATATAAAATTAACCATTTTAAAGCGAACAATTCAATGCCATTTAACACATTTGCAATTCTGTGCAATTACCACCAGTATCTAGTCACAAAACATTTTCATCACACCAAAGTAAAACCCCTTACCAATTAAGCAGTTTCTCCTCATTTTGTCTCTCACCTCCCAGCCCCCAATAACCACCAATCTGCACTCTGTTTGTTTGGATTTATCTATTCTGGAAATTTTATGTATATAGGATCATACAATATTCGACCTTTCGTGGCTGGCTTCTTTCACTTAACGTAATGTTTTCAAGGTCCATCCATGTTGCAGCATGTGTCAGTACTTCACTCCTTTTTATGGCTGAATAATATTCCATTTTATGCATATACCACAATTTAATTATCTATTTCCACCTTTTAGATATTTTTAAAAATCTATCATGATACAATGCAGTTGATTTTTGTAGCCCTTTACCAATTCCTCCCTTCTTTTAGCTATTTTGAACATGCTGCTGTGAACATGTGTATATGTGTACTTGTTTGAGGATCAGTTTTCAGTTCTTTGGAGTAATACCTAGGAGTGGAATTATGGTGTCATATGATAATTCTATGTGTAGCTTTTTGAAGAATCACCAAACTGTTCTCCAATACCACACTATTTTTATTACCGTACCTTTGTATTAAGGTTTAATGCCAGGAAGGGTGATTCCTCTTTTTCAAGATTGTTTTGGCTTTCAGGCCCCTTGCAATTACATACAAATTTGAGTATCAGCTTTTTAATTACTGCAAAAAAACAAACTAAATACTGTTGGGATTTTAGTAGGGATTGCCTTGAATCTATAGATCACACTGAATAATTGGCATTAACTTCTTGACAATATTAAGTCTTTCAATTCATGAACAGGTAATTTCTTTCTATTTATTTAGGTCTTTAATTTCTTTCAGCAATGCTTTTTTAGTTCTCAGCATAGAAGTCTTTCACCCTCTTGTTTAAATTTATTTATAGGTATTTTATTCTTTTGAATGCTATTATAAATGGAATTTTTTTCTTAATTTGCTTTTCAGATTGTTACTTACTGGTGTATAGGAATATAACTGATTTTTGTGTGTTGATCTTGTACCTGCAACTTTGCTGAATTTGTTTGTTAGCTCTAGTAGCTTATTTAAGGATTCTTTTGAATTTTCTATATATTCGATAATTCCATCTGCAAATGGAGATAATTTTATTTTTTCCTTCCCATTTTGGATGAATTTTATTTTGTTTTCCTGCTACTTGTTTTGGTTAAAACTTCCACAACAAAGTTGAATAGCAAAGGTGAAGGATATTTACTTGTTTTTGTGTTGCTATAAGAGAATACCTTATACTGGATAATTTATAAAGAAAAGAGGTTTTTTAGGCTCATGATTCTGGGGCAGCTGCATCTGGCTGAGGCCTCAGGCTGGTTCCACTCATGGCAGAGAGGCAGCCAGTGTGTGCAAGAAAATCACATGGTGAAAGAGGAAGAAGAAAGAGAGAGGAGATGCCAGGCTCTTTTTAACAACCAGCTGTCATGAAAACTAATAGAGGGAGAACTCACTCACCACCCGCCTCAGGGAGGGCATTAACCTATTTATGAGGGATCTGCCCTCATGATCCAAAAACCTCCCACTAGGTTCTACCTTCCAGCAGTACAACATTGAGGATCAAATTTCAACATGAACTTTGGTGGGACAAACATATCCAAACTATATCAGAGGCCATTCTTGTCTTGTTCCTGATCCTAGATGGAAAAAATATTCAATCTTTCACCATTGAGTATGATGCTAGTTGCAGGTTTTCCTTAAATGCCCTTTATCATTTTGAAAGAGTTCTTTTCTATTCCTAGTTTTCTGAGTGTTTTTCTCATAAAATGGTGTTGAATTTTTATCAAATGATTTTGTGCACCAATTGGGATGGACATGTGGTATGTTTTCCCCCCTTCATTCTATTAAGGTGGAGTATTTCATTGACCGATGTTTATTATGTTGCACCACCCTTACTTTTCTAGGACAAATCCCACCTGGCCATGGTGTGTAATCCTTTTAATGTGCTATTATTGGACTAGAGGTGATTTTGCCTCCCAGATGACATTGGCAATGTCAAGATATCTTTAATTGTCACAACTGGAGGTTGATGCTACTGGCATCTGGCATATGGAGTCCAGGCTGCTGCTAAATATTCTGCAATAGACGAGACAGCCCCCCTTCCCATCACAAGAAAGGATTAGCCAGTCCAAGATGTCAATAGTGCCCAAGCTGAGAAGCTGTGAATTACACCAACCCTGCTACCATCCCCCAACTTCTCATTTTGGTCCTTTTCTCCTCAGTCTCCTCAAAACACTCTATCCTTTTCTTTCAATGCTTTAGTCATACTGAACCTCACTTAGTTTTGTCAGTAAGCCAAGTTCTCTTTTGCCTTTCGTCTTCCACGCAGGTACTGTACTTTCCCCTTATCAGAACATCCCTTTCCCTTCCTCATTCCCCAACATCATCACCAGCTTTTATTTCTACTTACTCATGAGTTTTCAGTCACTTCCTCCAGGAAGATTTTCTGACTCTCAGACTAAGTGAGATGTGTTTTGCCATATTTTCCCCCAATACCAACACTGTCAATGTCATAGCACTTATTAGAGTTTATTAAAATCAAGTATTAATTTTTGTAAGCCCTGGGAGGGTCATACAAATTCTTTTTCTCACTATTGTGTCTATAAGACCTGGGTTAGTGTCAGTTCTGCAGTAGTTGTTTTTCAAACAGTTACAGAATGAATACAAGAGCAAATGATTGAATCGGCCTAAATTTCTTTTTCTTTAATTATCTGGAACATTCAGGAAATGTGGTAGTTCAGAAATG
>NW_007735381.1:69655-73687 GCF_000696425.1 Galeopterus variegatus | reverse complement strand
GCCTAAATTTCTTTTTCTTTAATTATCTGGAACATTCAGGAAATGTGGTAGTTCAGAAATGTACATTAATGTTTTGTGTGTGTACACCTCAGATATGCTTGTGAAACAGAAATAACAAATTAAAATATTTTTATTTTAATTATCTAAATCTTTACTTCTCTGTCTTAGCCATAATTGACTGTACCATATCTAACTACATCTCATTCTTTTTTTTTTAATTCTCAAATAGTTGATCCAGTGTCTTTACAAAGACTAGGACACAGACCTAAAGTTTTACAGCATGAATTTTTAGGATTGAGTCTTGCATAAATTATCAAATACATAAACAAGGGTTGGAAGTGAAATTTAAAGCAAAAGAAAGCAGATCATTTCAACCTTTTAAATCAGTAGTCTTGGAACATGGTTATCTAGGAATTGCTGGTTTTCCCTGGCAGTGTTCAATCTCCAAAAAAAGAAATACTGTAATCTGCACACAGTCAAATGCCAGAGGCAATGTAAATATTACACAGGTTCAAACCAGGTCAGAATAAAAATGACTACTAACCAGCCACTAGTTCTTACTTATTGCCTGTTACAAACATTAAAAAATAAGTCATAGTGTCAGCTACCAGATGCACCAAGATTCACTGTGTTTTTTATGGACTGGAAGTGTGTAAAATAAGAGTTGGTTGTGATGTGAATTTCTGTAAATCATAGTGTAGTTTTCCACTTAATCTAATCAAAGTACTGATAACACATCCTAATGGTGATTTGACAAGTCCCAATAAACTGAGATGGTATAGTCTTAAGAGGAAAGATTTAAGACAAAAGCCAATTCCATGTTATTATGGTGCACTAGATGTGGTCTGTTTTGGGGGCATTGGATTTTTCAGTTTGTTCTCATTTTTATTTCATAACACGCTTTCAAATTGTGTTACCTCTTTCCACCGTTAACTCCAAAACCCCTAGAATAATAGGAATTCTCATAGGCCTAAGAATCTTCTAAATCAATTTTATTTCCCCAGAGTATTTTTGTCTTCCAAAAATGGGGTTGTCTAAGTATTTAAATTGATATTTGCTTTTGTGAAAGTTTCAGATTTCATTACCTTATTTTGTATGAAGGCTTCTAAGACTCTATTTTCTCATCTGCAAAGTGGAGAGTTATACAGAAATTTAAATTAGTACTTGATTTAAAAAATGTAGATACGTGTACTCAAATGTATCTTAATTATAGATGTTTGTTAAAATAAAATTGATTCTCAGACTAATTCCCCATCTTTGTCTTGTCATGTAAGAAGACAAGAATCCATTTGGCTTCAAGAATTTTTAGAGATTTGACCTTCAATCAGTTCATCTAAAGTAGCCGTGATGATTCCCAACCTCATTACACCCCAGGTCACTGTCTTATTATCCAAATTATTTCCTTCTTCATATACTAACCACATTCTTTGTTTATTGTGATTCTGCCTATTTCCCTATGTCTGTCACAACCACCTTTAGAATGCAAGCTCCATGAATGACAGCAGGGGCCATGTTTGCCTGGTTTAATTTGGTTTCACTGACACCAAGAATGCTTAGGAGGTCATAAATCAATATTTATTTTAAGATTTATTTGCCTGTGGGCACCACATTTTATTGACTGAAAGCAATGCCATCATTCTGCCTGAGAAGAAGAGAAAGTCCTCCACAAAGATCTCATACTCTACAGTTAGAGTTTGTTCCTGTGTCTCCTCAGCATGGCCTCTCTTCCCAGCACCAGCGAGGAACTTCCCACATGACCAAAGAAAGGAGAGAAGGAAAGCCATCTGGAGAGTTGGCCCATTAACCATTGGTCCTGAATACTCTTATCTCCTGATAGTCCTTTTTATTTTTTCCTTCTTCCAAATTTTATTTTATTTTGTCAATATACGATGTGGTTGATTATTGCGGCTCATTACTGAAACCTCCCTCCCTCCTCCCTCTCATCAACCTCATATCTGTTCGCTTCTCGTATCAATTTCAAGGAATTGTAATTGTTATGTCTTCTTCCCCCACCTTTTTGTGTATTTATTTATTTATTTTTAGCTCCCACAAATAAGTGAGAACATGTGATATTTCTCCTTCTGTGCCTGACTTGTTTCACTTCATATAATTCTCTCTAGGTCCATCCATGTCATTGCAAATGGCAGTATACCATTCTTTTTTATAGCATGGTAGTATTCCATTGTGTAGATATACCACATTTTCTCTATCCGCTCATCTGATGATGGACATTTGGGCTGTTTCCAACTCTTAGCTACTGTAAAGAGTGCTACAATGAACACTGGAGAACAGGCATACCTTCAATTTGATTATTTCTGTTCCTCTAGGTATATTCCCAGCAGTGGGATAGCTGGGTCATATGGTAGATCTATCTACAATTGTTTGAGGGACCTCCATACCATTTTCCATAGAGGATGCACCATTTTGCAGTCCCACCAACAATATATGAGAGTTACTATTTCTCCACAACCTCACCAGCATTTATCATTCACAGTCTTTTGGACATTAGCCATCCTAACTGGGATGATATGGTATCTCAATGTGGTTTTGATTTGCATTTCCCAAATGCTGAGTGATGTTGAGCATTTTTTCATATGTCTGTTGACCATTCATATATCTTCCTTTTAAAAATACCTATTTACCTCTTTTGCCCATTTTTTAATTGGGTTGCTTGTTTTTTTCTTGTAAANTCTCTAGGTCCATCCATGTCATTGCAAATGGCAGTATACCATTCTTTTTTATAGCATGGTAGTATTCCATTGTGTAGATATACCACATTTTCTCTATCCGCTCATCTGATGATGGACATTTGGGCTGTTTCCAACTCTTAGCTACTGTAAAGAGTGCTACAATGAACACTGGAGAACAGGCATACCTTCAATTTGATTATTTCTGTTCCTCTAGGTATATTCCCAGCAGTGGGATAGCTGGGTCATATGGTAGATCTATCTACAATTGTTTGAGGGACCTCCATACCATTTTCCATAGAGGATGCACCATTTTGCAGTCCCACCAACAATATATGAGAGTTACTATTTCTCCACAACCTCACCAGCATTTATCATTCACAGTCTTTTGGACATTAGCCATCCTAACTGGGATGATATGGTATCTCAATGTGGTTTTGATTTGCATTTCCCAAATGCTGAGTGATGTTGAGCATTTTTTCATATGTCTGTTGACCATTCATATATCTTCCTTTTAAAAATACCTATTTACCTCTTTTGCCCATTTTTTAATTGGGTTGCTTGTTTTTTTCTTGTAAAGTTGTTTCAGTTCCTTATATATTCTGGATATTAATCTTTTGTCAGACGTATATTTTGCAAATATTTTCTCCCACTCTGTTGGTTGTCTTTTAACTCTGTTAATTGTTTCTTTTGCTGTGCAGAAGCATTTTAGTTTGATATAATCCAATTTTTTTATTATTCCTTTGGTTGCCCATGTGTTTATTTTTCCTTTGGTTGCCCATGCTTTTGGGGTCATATTCATGTAGTCTGTGTCCAGTCCTACTTCCAGAAGTGTTTCTCCTATGTTTTCTTTAAGAAGTTTTATTGTTTCAGGGTGTATATTTATTCTTTAATCCATTTTGAGTTGATTTTAGTATATGGTCAGAGGTATGGGTCTAGTTTCATTCTCCTGCGTATTGATATCCAGTTATCCCAGTGCCATTTGCTGAAGAGGCAGTCTCTTCCCCAGTGTATAGGATTGGTGCCTTTGTCTAAGATCAGATGCTGTAGGTGTGTTGGTTGATTTGTGGATTCTCTATTCTATTCCATTGATCAGTGTGTCTGTTTTATGCCAGTACCATGCTGTTTTGGTTATTATAGCTTTGTAGTATAGTTTAAAGTCAGGTAGTGTTATGCCACCAGCTTTACTTTTTTTGCTCAGCATTGCTTTGGCTATGTGTGGTCTTTTGTTATTCCATACAAATGTCTGGATAGTTCTTTCCATAAAATGTCATTGGAATTTTGATGGGGATTGCATTGAATTTGTATATCACTTTGGGTAGCATGGCCATTTTCACTATGTTGC
>NW_007735381.1:67826-68736 GCF_000696425.1 Galeopterus variegatus | reverse complement strand
CTCTGGCTAGTACTTCCAACACTATGTTGAATAGGAGTGGTGAGAGTGGGCATACTTGTCTAGTTCCTGTTCTTAAAGGAATGATATTGGCAGTGGGTTTATCATATATGGCTTTAATTATGTTGAGATACTTTCCATCTGTCCCTAACTTATAAACGGTCTTTGTCATGAATGAATGTTGATTTTTACCAAATGCTTTTTCAGGATCTATAGAGATGATCATGTGGTCCTTGTGTTGGCTTTATTAATATGGTGTATCACATTTATTGATTTGCGTATGTTGAACCAACCTTGCATCCCTGGGATGAATCCCACTTGATCATGGTGAATAATTTTACGTATGTGTTGCTGTATTCTGTTTGCTAGTATTTTAGTGAGGATTTTTGCATCTATATTCATCAAGGATATCGGCCTGTAGTATTCTTTTTTGGTTATATTTTTACTGGTTTTGGTATCAGGATGATGTTTGCTTCATAGAATGAGTTTGGGAGATTTGCATCTGTTTCAATCTTTTGGAATAGTTTGTAAAGAATCAGTGTCAATTCCTCTTTGAATGTTTGGTAAAATTCTGCTGTGAATCTATCTGGCCCTGGGCTTTTCTTTGTTGGGAGCCTCTGATAACAGCTTCAATCTCCTTTATTGTTATTGGTCTGTTCAAATTTTCTACATCTTCATGGTTCAGTTTTGGGAGCTTGTGTGTGTCCAGAAATTTATCCATTTCCTCCAGATTTTCAAATTTGGTAGCATATAGTTGTTTATAGTAGTCTCGAATGATTCATTGTATTTCAGATGAATCTGTTGTAATATCGCCTTTTTCATTTCTAATTTTTGTTATTTGAATCTTCTCTCTTCTTTTTTTTTTTGTGACCAGTAAGGGGATCGCAACCCTTGGCTTGGTGTCGTCCACACC
>NW_007735381.1:65421-66802 GCF_000696425.1 Galeopterus variegatus | reverse complement strand
TGATTGGGGAATTTAAGCCTTTTATATTAAGAGTAATTATTGAAAAGTGTTGATTTAATGCTCGCATTTTATTGATTTTTGTTTGGATGTCTGGGTGTCTTTTGTTCCTTTCTTCCTGATTTACTGTTTGTTTTCTGTATTCGTTGGTTCCTTGGGTTGTAGATAGCCTTTTTTGTTTGTTTGTTTTCTCTTCATGGATGCCATTTTTATTATACTAGTGGGTTTTCTTGGATTTTTATGGCAGTGGTAGTTATTTTTCAGGTACCAAACCCAGTACTCCCTTGAGAATTTCTTGTAAGGGAGGTTGTGTGATAGTGAACTCCTGCAGTTTTTGTTTGTTTGAGAAATATACTATTTGCCCTCCATTTTGGAAGGATAGCCTTGCAGGGTAGAGTATTCTTCGCTGGCAATCTCTGTCCTTTAGTATTTTGAATATGTCATCCCATTCCTTTCTGACTTTTAGGGTTTGTGATGAAAAGTCTGATGTTAGTTTTATTTGATGCTTCTCTCTTGCAGCTTTTAAGATTCTCTCTTTGTCTTTGAATTTTGCCAATTTGACTATAACATGTCTTGGAGAAGATCTTTTTGGGTAGAATACATTTGGGGATCTTTGAGAATCCTGAATCTGAAGATCTGTGTCTTTTCCAATAACTGGGAAGCTTTCTGCCACTATTTTGTTGAATATGTTTTCAATGCAATCTCCTTTTTCCTCCCCTTCAAGAATACCCATGACTCAGATATTTGAGCACTTAAGGTTGTCTGATACCTCTCTTAGATTTTTTTCAATGCTTTTAATTCTTTTTTCTATTTTTTTTCTTTGTCTGCCTATGTTATTTCAAACAGCCCATCTTCAAGTTCAGANAATTATCACTCAAAATTCCTTGTCAGACATTTCAAGGGCTTCTTGTTCTATAAGATCTAGAACTTGAGAATTATTACCCTTTGGTAGTATACTTTCTTGATTTCTCATATTTCTGATATCTTTCCTTTGATGTTTAGTCATTGTGACAGGGGGGTTCACAGTCCACTGGTTTGACATTATTGTATGGCTACGATGTTGCTGGGGTTGCCAATTTGGTATGGCTACATCAGTGCCTTCTCAGTTGGCCACTAGTGCCTTGTGTGTGTGGTTGCCTTGGGTCTTGGGCCTCTCTGGGGAGCCACCTCTCTGGTCAGCATGAACTCAGCCAGGCTGGGGATGGAGTCAGGTGGTAGCAGTGAGGCCTACCTGCTGGGTCGCCTGCCGGCACCGCAGGGCGTGTGGTCTCTGCGGAGCTTCTGCCTCCCCTGCTCAACGTCTCCCTGCTCTGCGTGCACTCGGCCAGGCTCTTATCTCCTGATAGTCTAATGGGTTATCACCAGATCAATGGTGCCACAAAGA
>NW_007735381.1:57604-64665 GCF_000696425.1 Galeopterus variegatus | reverse complement strand
TATATATATATATGCATACATACAAGTACATATATATATAACATAGTACAAGTTATATACTAGTAAATATATTTTTTCTATATTTTATATGTACTATAAATAACTTATATATGCTTTTGTAAAAGTATTTATTAATTTATTTGCAAGCAAAATAGAAAAATTGAAAATTTCTATTTTTCCCTACTAAGAGATATGGAAATAGAGTTGGTTAAAAGACATATCCTAGTATAGTTTAATAATAATTAGCCAATAACCACATACAAGAAAGAATTAATTTATTTGGATATTAAACTTTATATAAAAGTTACTATTATATACCAATCATATTATTATATACTGACATGAGGAGGAAAATTCCATAAGATTGATCCTTCAGGTATTGCAAGTCAAGTCTGTTTTCAATTACACTAATTCCTTCAGTTGTAAAGTTTACAAATCAAATTTATCTCCATGGATATCTGCTGTCAGAAATATATGTTAGCACATAGACCTCTCTAAGTGATCATATTTTATGATCCTATAATCATGATACTTAATTAGGGCCAAGACTAAATAACACTAACCAATAATATAATTCAGCCAACATAACTAGAGTAAATCTGTGAAGTCAATAAACTGGTTTTGTGTCTTGTGTACAAAAATAATAGGTTGATTGAATATTTCATTTTTTAATCTGTTCCTTTGATATCAAGTACTCTTGTCAATAAACATTTTGTTGATTGAATTCTCACACATTGAGAAAAGACAATCTAGCATGTAGCTAGAGAGTGTTTTCTATTTTTCCCATATTTTTAGTGCCTTTCATTTGGCTGAAGCAATAGTTGAAGTGGTACTCTCCAATATCAGATATAGCCATTCAATACTGAGCATTGGTGTACATGTACATGAAACACAAATTGTATTTTAAAAAAATGCAATGTATATTGAGAAGTTAAAATTAAAAAAAGAAAATACGGAATAAAAAAAGAAAAACGTCTTATGAGAGATAGAAAGCAAAAGGTTTAAGTATAAAATTGCTGAGCTCAAAAGTTCAAATTTTGTTGTGGCAGGAAATGGCTGTCTTTAAGAATTATTCTAAATTAAGTGTGTACCAACCAGATTTACATAATTGGTTTCCCTTTAGCTACTTCCTACTCCTATCTTGAGCTGGTTTCATCCACTCATTGGTTGAATTACAGTGACACAACTTTAACTTGATCTGGCTCTTTTACCTCATCCTTTTGAAATTGCCATCTCTTTCTTCCTTCTCAGAATACAATTTTTCAGACCACACCCTTCAACTTTACCTCTTCATCATAAATGTGGTTTTGACATCTTGTTACATAATGCGTACTTTGTTGCCTTAATTCCCACAATCTGATTTCACTCTGAAGTGACTAGGATGACTTCTGAGGCCAAGATTGAGTGAGGCCCCACCCCTACGTTGTGCTCCTCCATTAATCTGGGGACAGATGTAGTGTTTCTTGTCATCAGGTCAGCATCTCTAATTCATCCTCTGGCCCATTTCGAGATCATCTAGCCCAATTACCTCCACATTTGTCGATTTACCAGATAACGAACTAACATTTGAACAAGCAAAGTCCGTTTCTAGAGTCACACAGAAAATTAGGGACAGTACCTGCACCAAAACTCAAATACATAGATGAATAATTATCCTGGAGAAGCCTTGAATGATGGGACCATTTAGTTTAGTTAAGAATTTAGCTGTGCTGGTTTCAAGGAGCTAAAGACACTAGCTACTCACCTAATTTGTTTTCCTTTTGAATGTTAACAGCCTCCTGCTTGCACAGACATTTACTACAGAAAAACATGCTTGTGTTAGCTCTTTTTTTCTAAAGCTTTTGATAAAATGACAACATTAGAACTTCTAATTTTCCCTGTAGCAACCCAAATATATTCAAATTATAAATGTAAAGTATTAGATTTTTAATAATTCAAGCTTTGTGAGTACCATTAATTTTCATAAAGATATTTTGAATAGGTAACTTTTTTATTTCTTACCTTGTCTAATCTTCATTTCAATATTGGAACAACTAGGTGTATATCTATCTGCCTTCTTTTGTTTGTGTAAATTTTTTTTGGTATTTATGTAAATAGACATGTGAAAAATGAGTAAAATATATTCCAGGAAGGATATTTTAATACTAATGTAGCTAATGCTATCCTTATGAACCACTTATGAAAAAAAAAAAAAAAAGAATTAATTTAAAAAGGAAGTTATAAAATATTATCCATTTTAAGAGATCAGCGTTGGGCCATTATGGAACTATAACTTTAGAGAAACTCTACATAGTGGTATGATCGCCAAAGACATAAGCATATGCTACTGTGATTATGTGCATATTTTCAGTACCAGTTAGAGGTCCCAATCTTTCCAGAGATTGTCCTGATTATAGCCCTCAAAGATTTGCTTCTGGGAAACCCTCCATTCCCAGGCGACTTGAGAAATTTGGTCCTGCTGATCTGATCAAAAGTTCCAGGTGAAATAGTAGCTGCAATTGTGTTGTCTTCAAGCATGTAGGCACAGGCTAGGGAAAGTTTTGAGGTGATTTTTGGCTTTAGCTTTTCCTAGTTTTGTGACTCAAACCAAATCACCTGACATTTTGCATGGGCACTTCGCATTTTTTTATAAATTGTGAATAATAATACTTTTCTCATGCATATTTTGAAGATTAAATGAAATTATGAATGTAAAATGCATCCTAATATGCAAAGTGCTATATAAATATAAAATGTTTTTCTTAAGTCCAGCAAGTTTCCAGCATCAGTGTTGGGATATACGACACTTCCTACATGCCATCTGCTGGAGACACAGGCCTATAACTTGAAAGTAAAATGTATATAAATTGATTTTAGCTATGAATTTCTATGTATTTACCAATGGTTATTGATTTAAAGTCCCAGGTCATGCTTTTGATAATTATGTATATCAGGCAGCTGTTTATTTGTATAAAGTAACTGTTGTTTCTTTTTTAAAGTTTTTTAAAACTTTTTATGAAGACTCTTATAAAATAATATCCTTTTGAATATGTATCTATCAGGGGTCTTCAAAGATTTGCATTTTTTTTTTTTTTTTTGGCAGGTGTCTGCTATGGGAATCCAAATCCTTGACTTCAGTGTTATAACACCGCACTCTAACCAACCAAACCTTTTAAGTCCATTTTTCTACAAACTTTTGGAAGTACCCTCATTTACACATGTATAAGTAAATATAGATATTTTCTAATGTAAAGTTTAAAAATTAATTTAAAAGGCAAATCTTTAGTTTTTAGTGTGACTTATCTATTAAAAGTCCTGTTCTATGGGCCGGCCCGGTGGCACACTGCTACAGTGCGCCGCTTGAGAGCGCCGCGGCGCTCCCGCTGAGGGTTCGGATCCCACATACAGACCAGCTGCTCACTGGCTGAGCAAGGTGCGGGAGCAACACCGAGGGTTGCGATCCCATTGCCGGTCCCGGTCCGGTACGGGCGCGACACTGAGGGTTGCAATCCGTTGCCGGTCATGAAAAAAGACAAAAAGGGAAAAAAAAAAAAAAAAAAGTCCTGTTCTCTCTATCTTCTCTTTACTTAAGGAAAAAGCCAGTTGCAAAACAAGAAGATTGATTAGTAGTAATAAGCTTGGTTGGTATTCTAGTAATAAAAATCTTTGCCAAAGTCCAATCTTTATAAAAGGCACTGATCATTTTTCAAGGCCTATTTCAAACCCTCTATCTAATACATGGCAGGGATTTAATAACTGCAGCAGACACTGTCCGTGTCCTCAATGAATCTCCCACTCCATCCCCTCCACCCCCAGGATTCAGCACTGCAACCCTGGAGGCTAATACTGTGAAAACCATCTAGTTCTAACCGAGGGCTGTATAATGACCTAGGAAGCAGGCTTCCCTTCATGCAGAGCAAACTGGAAGTGCCTGAAAGTAAATGTTCCTCAAAGCAGCCCTCAATGAATAATAGACAGAAAATTGATTTTTTTTTAAAATTACCCATCTTCCTAGCCTCTTGGTTGGGAATACTGAGCATTGTCTTGTTCTGCCACTCAGTGATTCCCAGAGGGAGTGAGATCCAGTGAATCACATGGGTAACTGGCTTAACAACAAACAATTTTTGCCTTCATTCTCTGTCTGAGTAAACCACTTCCCTATTGCTATTTGTTGGGATTACCTCCTAACTAACTTCTTGCATTCAAGTCCTTGCCTCAGAGTATATTTTGAGGGAAAATCAAATCAAGACAGTAATGTTTGATAAATAAATTAGTTCACATCTATAAAAAGATATGCACATGTACAGGTAAGCTTCTGCCTCCCTGTGTCAACATAGGAATCATTTCAACTTTCTCTAAGCTTGTTTATAACACCGTTACAAATGAAACTCGGCTAAGAGTTTGGGGGGTTCTGTTGCTTCAATGTCTCCTTCAAAGCTCATCTTGGGACTTGATCCCATTGTTAACAGTATAAAGATGGTGGGAAATCTAAATATGGTATTTGAAAGGTGGGGCCCTTGGGAGATGATTGTATCATGAGGGCTGTGCCCTCTTCAATTAATTAATCCATTAATGGATTCATAGATTATGGGTTGATGGATGAGTGGGATATCATGGGAGTAGCACTGGTGGCTTTATAAGGAGAGCAAGTGGGCACATTAGCATGCTCTTAGCCCTCTGACCATGTGATACCCTGCACCGTCTTGTCTTGGGACTCTGCAGAGAATCCCCACCAAGAAGACCCTCACCAGATGCTCCATTCTCTAGCCCTCTCCATATTGTATCTAAAGGAGATACAATTTGTAGGAAAAAAAAAAAAAAATCACCTCTTGACCTGATGAGACACATCTCTAAGGGCAGGAGATTAAGATAAGATCTATGATTTTCTGATGCTGTGTGTCTGCTTTCTGCATTTTTACTAACAGCTGACATTGCTACCTTTCAATATCTGGAACTCATGTTTATAGAAATAGTGTCCCACTTTTGGAAACTGATCTATAGTGTAAAAGGTGCTTTCTGAAGTAAAATGACTATTTTTTTCTCTCTCTTTTACTTTATTTTATTCTTCATTTTTTCATTTTATCATTATACAATGTAAATATTTTTTTGTGGCCCTTTACCAATTCCTCCCTAAACCCCCTCCCTTCCCCTTTCCTAACTCTGGTGTTCTCAGTTCTGTTCTCTTTTTTGAGAGTTCAAGAAATTATTGTGACTGTCTTTTTCTCTTTCTTTCTTTCCTTCCTTCCTTCCTTCCTTCCTTATTTTTTTTCATTCCTTCTTTCTCTTTGTCTCTGTCTCTCTCTCTCTCTTTCTTTCTCAGCTCACATTTGTGAGTGAGGACGTGTGGTATTTCTCTGTCTGTGCCTGGCTTATTTCACTTAACATAATTTTCTCTAAGTTCATCCATGTTGCTGCGAATCACAGAATTTCATTCCTTTTTATGGCAGAGTTATATTTCATTGTGTTTATATACCACATTTTCCTTATCCAGTCATCCATAGATGGACATTAAGGTTAGTCCCAATTTTTAGCTATTGTTAATATTGTTTATCCATGTGATAAGCATGGGAGTGCAGGTATTCCTTCAACATTATGATTTCCATTCCTTTGGATATAAACCCAGCAGCGAGACTGCTGGATCATATGGCAGTTCTATCTGTAGTTGTTTGAGGAACTTCCATACAGTTTTCCAGAATGGCAGCACTAATTTACATTTCCACCAGCAATGTAGGAGTATTCTCCTTTCTCCACATCCTCACCAGCATTTGTTATTCTCTGTCTTTTCTATAATGGCCGGTCTAACTGGTATGAGATGATATCTCAATGTGGTTTTGATTTGCATTTCCCTGATGCTGAGTAATGTTGACCATTTTTTCATGTGTTTGTGGGCCATTTGTATATCTTCCTTTGAGAAATTCCTATTCAGCACCTTTGCCCATTTTTTAATTGGGTTACTTGTTTTTTTTTAACTGTTAAATTGTTTGAGTTCCTTGTATATTCTGGATATTAATCCTTTGTTGGGTGCATAGCTTGCAAATATCTTCTCCCNTCCTTGTATATTCTGGATATTAATCCTTTGTTGGGTGCATAGCTTGCAAATATCTTCTCCCATTCTGTAGGTTGTCTTTTCAGTCTGTTAACTGTTTCTTTTGTTGTGCAGAAGCTTTTAAGATTGACATAATCCCATTTGTTTGTTTTTCCTTTTGTTGCCTGTGCTTTGGGGATCTCGTTCATAAAGTCTTTGCTCATTTCTACTTCCTGGCGACTTTCTTCTATGTTTTCTTTTAGTAGTTTTATAGTTTGGGGTTATATATAAGTCTAATCCATTTTGAATTGATTTTGGTATATGGCAAGAGGTATGGGTCTAGTTTCATTCTTCTTTGTAGGGATGTCCAGTTTCTCGGCACCACTTACTGAAGAGGCAGTCCTTTGCCCAATGTGTGCTCCTGTTGTCCTTGTCAAATGTCAGTTGACTGAATATGTGGNGTCCTTTGCCCAATGTGTGCTCCTGTTGTCCTTGTCAAATGTCAGTTGACTGAATATGTGGGTTGATTTCTGGGTTCTCTATTCTGTTCTGTTGGTCTGAGTGTCTGTTTTTATGCCAGTACCAAGTTGTTTTGGTTACTATAGCTTTGTAGTATAATTTGAAGGCAGATAGCATGATGCCTCTGGCTTTATTTATTTTTGCTCAGAATTTTTTTTTTTTTTTGGTCTATTTAGGGTCTTTTGTTGTTCTTTAAAAATGTTAGGATTGTTTTTTCTATTTCTGTGAACAATGTCATTGATATTTTGATGGATATTGCATTAAATGTGCAGATCTCTTTGGGTAGTATGGACATTTTCATAATGTTAATTCTTCCAATCTGAGAACATGGAATGTCTTTCCATGTTTTTTGTATCCTCTTTAATTTCTGTCAGTAGTGTGTTGTAGTTCTCATTGTAGAGAACTTTCACTTCCTTGGTTAAATTGATTCCTAGGAATGTTATTTTTTTGGTGGCTATTGTAAATGGGCTTGGTTTCTTTTAATTTCTTTTTCTGCTAGTTCATTATTGGAGTACTAAAAAGCTAATGATTTTTGTGT
>NW_007735381.1:33109-56205 GCF_000696425.1 Galeopterus variegatus | reverse complement strand
ATAATTAAGATCAGAGCAGAACTAAATGAAATAGAGACCCCAAAATTTATACAAAAGATCAATGAAACAAAAAATTGTTTTTTGAGAAGATAAAATAGACACACCATTGGCTAGGCTAACTAAAAAAATTAGAAGGGGACCTAAATAGCAAAATAGAAATCAAAAAGGAGACATTATAGCCAATACCACAGAAATGCAAAGAATCATTAGAAACTATTATAAACAACAATATGCCAACAAATTTGAAAAGCTGGAGGAAATGGATACATTTTTGGACACATACAGACCACCATACAGAAATAGAAAACCTGCAAAGACCAATAACAAGAAATGAGATTGAAACAGTAATCAGCAATCTCCCTCTCCCCACCCAAAAAAGGTCCAGGACCAGATAACTTTACTGCTGAATTCTACCAGACCTTTAAAGAGGAAATAATACCAATTTTCCTCAAACTATTCCCTGAAATTGAAACAGAGGCCATTCTCCCAAATTCATTCTATGAGGCCAGCATCACCCTGATACCAAAACCAAACAAAGACACAACAAAAAAAGAAAACTACAGGCCAATATCTCCGATGAACATAGACACAAAAAATCCTCAACAAAATATTAGGAATCAGAATACAGCAACATGTCAAAAAAATTATACACCATGATCAAGTGAGATTCATCCCAGGAATGCTTCAATATATGCAAGTCAATAAATACGATACACCATATCAATAAGATGTCTCATTCTGAGTTTTAAAATTACCTGGAAAAATAAAACAAAAATCCCCACAGGTTCAAAGACATTAAGTAACTTTACTGTAGCCACAGAGGATAAAGTGTTTAGCATTATTTTATATTTTATACCCTCTAAATGTAGGTGACATGGGACAAAATTATGATCCTAATTTGTATCCAGATCTAGGCAAGAATATTATTGGCTATTAACAGTGTGGGGGGAATAATGGCAGGATGTTAAAGCCCCATTTAGAGTGAAGAGCATCTCAAGGGCTAAGGCTCCACAGAGCTGACATTGGAAGTCTGGCTCAGTGGGAAGAACCCTGGGCCAGGAATCCAAAGGACTCAGTGAGGGTCCACCACTACCTGTAATCAGCAATGCAATTTGAGTAAACTGAGCAACATCTCTGGTCTGAGAATTCTATACTGAGAAAGGAGAATAGGCAACTCAACAGAGACAAGAGTAAAAGTCAAATGCTGTAGTCAAAAGGAGGAGGCAGGCTTCTACATAATATAACACTCCTTCAAGCAGTAGACCAAGAGCACATAGATATTGGATGGCTGAGTTGGTCCTTTTACCCAGATTTTTGGACTTACAAGATGTGTGCTTTCTTGGTATCATTTACACCAAGCATAGGATTGTTGTCAGCTACCTGGATACATGTATGCAGAATTAGTCTGAAAAAATGTTAATTGGCTTGCAGCACAGGAGGCAGTAGTTTTGGGAAAAGACCTAGGCAGGAAGGGGCTGTAGTCAGATCAAGGGCGGGGTGTTGTTCTGCCTTTCCTCTTGTCTCCACCGCTGCCTATTTGAGTAGGTGGATCTGTGGTGGGAAAGAAGAACATGAGAAAACAGTCATGTTTCCATAACAGTAGTTCTCTTGCTCTGCATGATATAAATAAAAGGTTCTAATTCTGGGGTGTAGCTAACAACCGAATCCAGCAGTTCATCTCACATATAGGTAGATGCCCACTGCAGCCCTGAGCTTGTATGTCCAAGACAGCATTGACTTTGTCAGTCCACCCATGTCTGAAGGGAAATGGAAAGGAAAATAAAGTCATTGACTCCGTGGCTCTGTGAGATCCTCAAGAAGAGGCATTAGTAGCTTAGAGTCCATGCTCTGTAGCCAAGTTGGCTGTGTTTAAATCTGGCCTCTGCCTCTCACTAGATGAGGGACTTTGTACAGGTTACTGAACTCTTTCATGTTCATCAGTAAAGTGGGAATAATAATAGTAGCTAATTCCCAAGTTTGAGGTGAGGATAAATTTATTCATATAAACTGCATGGAACAGGATCTCATATGAAGTCAGGGCTCAATAAATAATAGCAGCTATTATTATTATTCTCATTATTAAGTAAAAAACAACCAAATTTAAAAGATCAGGTTATTTTTGAGGATGCCTCTGTCTTTGTTTTGGTTAGTTCGTCTTCCCAGAATTCTCTGATTTTAGCATTCTGCCAAGATTCAATGACCTTATTATGTGAAGATTTTCATTAAAACTTCATTTAAAAGTGCTTTCACTTTCCTTTCAACTTCTAATCAATTTGTCTTTAATGAAGGAATTAATAAAATATCTGTGCGATGTCTGCTTTTTCATGATATATTTTGCATTGCCGATTTTTCAGGATCTGCGTCTGTGTGTCCTTGTACATGGGAGGCATTAAATTACATTAATTCAGTGAATGAATGGGTGATTGGTTGCCACTTACAAGTGCCTTAAATGTATTTCAGGGTATTATGAGAAAGCCTTCCATAAGCAATAATAATTATGAGTTGTTATTCTTTTTCTCACCTTGATAGCCCTTAGCACAGTCTCCTTGAAAAATGATACACTAGACCTTTTAAATAAGGGGAATGAAGAAAAGGAAGCAGTCTTAACCTGGACTAACTGCCATCAACTATTTTCCAAACAATCTAGAAGGGAAAAGTAAGTGAAAGAAGAACTCTTTTTGCACTAAAGCGACCCCACCAGCCTCTTCACTTCTTTGTAAACCTACATCCCTGGAGTGTCATCAGTGGGACGACCAACCTGTAAGCCCCAGAAGAAGTACATCTCTAGAAAAGGGCAATGACTTTGGAATCTGCATGTGACTCTCTAATAGCATACACTTGACCTCCTAAATGTAAAGTGATACCTGGGTACCCACTTTTGCTAACCCATTTTTGGCTTATTGGTTGCAAACAGATTTTTAAAAGATGTGAGTTTGACGACCCATTGAGCATGTTGCAAAATGTTATTCAGATGTTTTAGAGTAAAAGAAATATAAGCATAGTTGCAGTATTTCAGAAGTTTCAGGCCTAATCTGCTTATCAATTCCCAGAACATACTAGTTTTTCTGAGGATGTACACATATAAATAAACTAAATGCATAAAGAAAAGCACATATATTTTTTCTTTCTGAATAGCTTTCCTTCACTCTACCTGACATAAGTTCCCTGATGTCCTGGTCAGAATGGTATTTTGGGCACAATATTGTTCCTGATTTCTCTATTGCCTCCTGGGTACCTGTCTTTCAAATATCTAATGTGAATTTTCTCATGAATTCCAGTGATATACGGCTACATTTTTCCTTCAAACTTTTCATCCCCCAGGGACTCCAAGTGCTCTTGTGACTACTTTCAAGATATCCATAACTAGATGAATAGCAATTACTTGTAATAGGGGGAAAAACACAAGGGCATTTTTATTGGTTCTGAGAAGATTTAACTACATTGATATAGCATTTACTGAAAAACCCCATCACTCTGAGAGTATGATGAATGACCATCTGTGTCCTAGCTCTGTCCCTGGAGACTCCCAGGTGCAAACTGCGCTGAGGTCTTCCTTCCCACACAGAGAGGTTAGTCTCCATTCATTCTCGCATGTTAACTTCACTCGAGTTTAGTGAGCAGTGAACACTTTATTCACTCCCAATTCAAATCAAAATAAGGGTTTAATTTGCTTCCTTGTCTTCTGGGGCTCATCTCCCTTCACGGAACTCTCATACTCCCATTAACTCAAGGAGAACAACCCCCTAAGCAGCCTTTGAATTAGACACCAAAGGACTAATTGTTCCTTTGGAAGCTTGTGCACAGCTACTGCCGGCATGGAGTACCTCCCTTCATATACCCTGTATCCCAGGGCAGAACTAGGTATAAGACATGACTTTATGTGGGTAGTCATTGATAATTAACAGCCTTTCTACTTCTGAGCTCATGTGCTATATTTTTGTGATGCACATTATAAGTGCTCAGTGTACCCAGCAGACCTACCATTCTCAGGCAGAATAGCAACATATCAATTCCTGCTAAGTTCCAGGAACTTTCATCACATAGGAGACATCAGAGCAGACCCCATCTGAAAAACTGAAAGTCAGCAGAACTTAGCCTTATGGAACATCTCCAAGGTCTGCATCTTATGTCAATGGGCCAACCTCCCAGTTGCAAAGAAGGGTTCTCAGCTCCTTTGTTATTTTCTATATTCCATGGTTTCAACTCTGTTATTTATATTCAAGAAATCTCTGGAGACAAGGTAAAGTAATAAGTTCCATCTTAATTAAAAAATTATTCATCCCTCTTAGTCCTTTTTTTCTGTTGCTTATACAAAAATACCTGAAACTGAGGAATTTATAAAGAAATAAAATGTATTTCTTACATTTTGTGAGGCTAGGAAGAGAGTAACACACCTTCAACGAAGTAAAGCCTGATCAGAGTTTCTGCACATTCTAAAAGCCAAGGAAGGGCACTTAAGATACTGAGATGAAATGGCATTCTCTGTTCCCAAATGAGTTATTTTTCACTCTCTCTCCTTTTTATTTTTGTTATTTTCAAAATGCGAGCCTCTTAACAGCAGAGGAATTTCCTAGATTCGCAGCATCAGTGTTGACAAGCAACCACGTTTCCCCCCTGAGGCGACTCCTATTTCCATGAGGTCAGGACTGCCAATGGGAGCACATACCAGGGGACAGGTTGATGGAAAAGAAGGCAAAAGGTCCAATTGTCCAGGGGCTGGGGACCATGAACCATAGCCAACAGGAACAGAAGGAAGTCAGTGTACATCCTGCTGTGAGTGCTCCATGATTTTTTTTTTCCTTTTCCTTCCCCTAATAAATATGTTTGGAAGAAAGTGTATTCTTTATCAGCAGAGGGCTTAGAGCTGCAAGGGTTTTAGTGTATTCACGGCAATATTAATGCATAGGTATTCTTTCAATAATTGTTTTCCAGATAGACCAGAAAATTCACATTTTTATGCATTAGCCATCATGTGTGGTAGAAAATCACTGATTGGAATGAAAGCAAATAAAATCTACCCAATTTTCCCGACTAGTTTTGCAGGAGAGAGAAAGTTTAGTAATTTAATTTCTTGCATTCTTGGGCTTTTACAATCTAGAGAGCTCCAGCACAGTTTTATTAGTCTCTACAAAAATTAGAAGCAGCCTGTAGGGTAGGTATTATTGTCACAATGTTTACTATGAGCAACCCAACAACACAGGTTTCAAGATTTACTCAAATTACACCAATAGCTATTGGCAGAGTTGGGATTTTGAGACCTTTGTAATTCTTATCCAGGGCTCTTTTCTGTGAATCAGGCTTGCCCAAGGTGTGTTCTGTAAAAGATTTACCTTTGGAAAAACCACTGTGGAGAATAGAATCTCAGGATCATGGAAGTCTGGAAGACAGTATGTGCTATACCCCGTCTTCAAGTTTTATAACGTACATTAGCATGGTAGAGACACTGAGAAATTCTGCAGGAAAGGAATTTTTTTCACCCTATTTAACCTTTCATGTTGTATATTATTTGCGTACATGCTACTTTTTTCAAGCCCCAAAAGCACACTGTAGGAACCCTTCACAATATGTAGAGCTTTATAACAGTTCATGTTATTCACAGTGAAGGGGGACTGTACCATTAGCAACTCTATTAAGGAGAGATGTTTCTTTTTCAGTGCTCAGAAGTTTGAGCAAAATCTCCTAGAATAAGCTTTGGACAAAATGGTAAAGTCTGTAAGACTGGCCACTGAGTTTGTAGAAAGAACAGTCTCAGGATTTGGACGGCAGTATTCAAATAAAAGTTTTGTTTGTTTGTTTTGATGCTTATAAGCTGTGTGCAGTTTGTCAAGTTACTTAACTCTTCCCAGCTTCAGTCTCTTCATCTGTAAAATGAATAATTTTATGCACCATATAGGACTGCTGGGAAGATTATTCAAGTAAGGCAAGACATGCAGAATTCTGAATCTGGTTCCTGTTCAGTATTTGATAAACCATGTTATTGTTATAATTCTTTCTTCCCTTTCAGCTTTCTTCCTGATATTCCATTCTTGTATCTCTTCCTCCTGTTTTTCTGTCCTGTCATCCAATCCTAAAGAACTCTGCCTCCAGCTATCTTTCCTGGCTAGTGTAGGTCAGAGATGGCAGACACGATGCCTTCAGAGACAGGGCAGGTAACATGAAAAAATGAAGTGGGCTGGATGCTAGACATCAGGGTGTGTCCCCCAAACCATTACAATCGGTGGTGTTAAAGGACCAATCACTCATTATGTTATGTTTTGTCAATGCCTTTTTGATGTGTTTTCACTGTGTGGAAATGTGGACCCAGTGATGCCAAATCTTCGGATGTTTAAAGAAAATCCAGTCTGTTCATTTTTATATGGAATATCTCAATTTGTGCCTTTTTGATGTGTTTTCACTGTGTGGAAATGTGGACCCAGTGATGCCAAATCTTCGGATATTTAAAGAAAATCCAGTCTGTTCCTTTTTATATGGAATATCTCAATTTTAAAGAAAATCCAGTCTGTTCATTTTTATATGGAATATCTCAATTTGTAAACAAAAAAAATTGGAGAGTCACCCCTGGTGACTCTAACTGTTGGACCACCCGTATTGACCCCTGACCCAGAGGATTTCCAGTTTCCTACTCTCATATAGAAATAAAAAGTACAAGTGTAAAAAGGCTTAAGAGGTTATCTAGTTTAACTTTCTACTTGACCAGAAATACTCTCTAGAGTATACCAGAAAAGGTGTCTTTTAAGCTACTCCTTATATACTCCCTGTCATAGAGAACTAGGTATCTCATGGAAAAAAACATTTCACTTCTACCCTTTGTGTGCACAATCTCATTGAGTCCTCATATGAACCCCAAGAGGTAGATATTTCTTTTTCCATTGTAATCATCATAAAACCAAGGCTCAGAAAGCTACTTTGCTTCCTCTAAAGTCACAAAGCTATTAAGTATCTGTAGGTTTTGAGAATGAAGTCCCAGACTGTCTGGGTTTCAAAGCCAGTGCACTTAACCACTTGCTAAACAATTCTACTTGTTAAAATGCTTAGGGCTGATATTAAGCTGAAATTTGCTGTCCTGAAATGTCCACTCTTTGGTCCCAGTTCTGCTCTCCTGAGACACAAATAATAAGTTTAATCCTTCTTACAGAAGACAGCCCTTCAAATATTTGAAGATGGCTCTTGTCTGCCTGCTACATCCTCTCTTCCCCAGGCTAAACATACTCATTTCTTTCCACTGACCCTCATAAGTCATGGCTCTGAGCCACTTCGTCTTCCTTGTCCTGCTCCCCTGGAGAGTATTTCAATTTCTCAAAGTTACCCTTAAAACATGATGCTCAGAAGAGAATACAGTCCCCTTATGTGGTTACACAAATGCAGATCAGGATGGAAATAGCATCTCCCTTGTGTTGGCCACCATGCTTTTATTGATACAACCTGGATTGCACTGGGTTTTTGGCAACTATGTCAAAAGATAATCAAACATTGAATATAGGCCTAATCTCACTTCGTGTTATTTTTGTTTTTTACCCTTTTTCTTTTCTTTGACTTGAATCGAGGTAAAGCTGTTTTCCTCACCCTATTCCTACTCCAAATAAATTTAAGTAGGCCAGGTTTTTTTTTTAAACCCAAGTACAAGACTTAGTACATACTTATTAAATACCATCTTATTAGANTGCGAGCCTCTTAACAGCAGAGGAATTTCCTAGATTCGCAGCATCAGTGTTGACAAGCAACCACGTTTCCCCCCTGAGGCGACTCCTATTTCCATGAGGTCAGGACTGCCAATGGGAGCACATACCAGGGGACAGGTTGATGGAAAAGAAGGCAAAAGGTCCAATTGTCCAGGGGCTGGGGACCATGAACCATAGCCAACAGGAACAGAAGGAAGTCAGTGTACATCCTGCTGTGAGTGCTCCATGATTTTTTTTTTCCTTTTCCTTCCCCTAATAAATATGTTTGGAAGAAAGTGTATTCTTTATCAGCAGAGGGCTTAGAGCTGCAAGGGTTTTAGTGTATTCACGGCAATATTAATGCATAGGTATTCTTTCAATAATTGTTTTCCAGATAGACCAGAAAATTCACATTTTTATGCATTAGCCATCATGTGTGGTAGAAAATCACTGATTGGAATGAAAGCAAATAAAATCTACCCAATTTTCCCGACTAGTTTTGCAGGAGAGAGAAAGTTTAGTAATTTAATTTCTTGCATTCTTGGGCTTTTACAATCTAGAGAGCTCCAGCACAGTTTTATTAGTCTCTACAAAAATTAGAAGCAGCCTGTAGGGTAGGTATTATTGTCACAATGTTTACTATGAGCAACCCAACAACACAGGTTTCAAGATTTACTCAAATTACACCAATAGCTATTGGCAGAGTTGGGATTTTGAGACCTTTGTAATTCTTATCCAGGGCTCTTTTCTGTGAATCAGGCTTGCCCAAGGTGTGTTCTGTAAAAGATTTACCTTTGGAAAAACCACTGTGGAGAATAGAATCTCAGGATCATGGAAGTCTGGAAGACAGTATGTGCTATACCCCGTCTTCAAGTTTTATAACGTACATTAGCATGGTAGAGACACTGAGAAATTCTGCAGGAAAGGAATTTTTTTCACCCTATTTAACCTTTCATGTTGTATATTATTTGCGTACATGCTACTTTTTTCAAGCCCCAAAAGCACACTGTAGGAACCCTTCACAATATGTAGAGCTTTATAACAGTTCATGTTATTCACAGTGAAGGGGGACTGTACCATTAGCAACTCTATTAAGGAGAGATGTTTCTTTTTCAGTGCTCAGAAGTTTGAGCAAAATCTCCTAGAATAAGCTTTGGACAAAATGGTAAAGTCTGTAAGACTGGCCACTGAGTTTGTAGAAAGAACAGTCTCAGGATTTGGACGGCAGTATTCAAATAAAAGTTTTGTTTGTTTGTTTTGATGCTTATAAGCTGTGTGCAGTTTGTCAAGTTACTTAACTCTTCCCAGCTTCAGTCTCTTCATCTGTAAAATGAATAATTTTATGCACCATATAGGACTGCTGGGAAGATTATTCAAGTAAGGCAAGACATGCAGAATTCTGAATCTGGTTCCTGTTCAGTATTTGATAAACCATGTTATTGTTATAATTCTTTCTTCCCTTTCAGCTTTCTTCCTGATATTCCATTCTTGTATCTCTTCCTCCTGTTTTTCTGTCCTGTCATCCAATCCTAAAGAACTCTGCCTCCAGCTATCTTTCCTGGCTAGTGTAGGTCAGAGATGGCAGACACGATGCCTTCAGAGACAGGGCAGGTAACATGAAAAAATGAAGTGGGCTGGATGCTAGACATCAGGGTGTGTCCCCCAAACCATTACAATCGGTGGTGTTAAAGGACCAATCACTCATTATGTTATGTTTTGTCAATGCCTTTTTGATGTGTTTTCACTGTGTGGAAATGTGGACCCAGTGATGCCAAATCTTCGGATATTTAAAGAAAATCCAGTCTGTTCCTTTTTATATGGAATATCTCAATTTTTAAACAAAAAAAATTGGAGAGTCACCCCTGGTGACTCTAACTGTTGGACCACCCGTATTGACCCCTGACCCAGAGGATTTCCAGTTTCCTACTCTCATATAGAAATAAAAAGTACAAGTGTAAAAAGGCTTAAGAGGTTATCTAGTTTAACTTTCTACTTGACCAGAAATACTCTCTAGAGTATACCAGAAAAGGTGTCTTTTAAGCTACTCCTTATATACTCCCTGTCATAGAGAACTAGGTATCTCATGGAAAAAAACATTTCACTTCTACCCTTTGTGTGCACAATCTCATTGAGTCCTCATATGAACCCCAAGAGGTAGATATTTCTTTTTCCATTGTAATCATCATAAAACCAAGGCTCAGAAAGCTACTTTGCTTCCTCTAAAGTCACAAAGCTATTAAGTATCTGTAGGTTTTGAGAATGAAGTCCCAGACTGTCTGGGTTTCAAAGCCAGTGCACTTAACCACTTGCTAAACAATTCTACTTGTTAAAATGCTTAGGGCTGATATTAAGCTGAAATTTGCTGTCCTGAAATGTCCACTCTTTGGTCCCAGTTCTGCTCTCCTGAGACACAAATAATAAGTTTAATCCTTCTTACAGAAGACAGCCCTTCAAATATTTGAAGATGGCTCTTGTCTGCCTGCTACATCCTCTCTTCCCCAGGCTAAACATACTCATTTCTTTCCACTGACCCTCATAAGTCATGGCTCTGAGCCACTTCGTCTTCCTTGTCCTGCTCCCCTGGAGAGTATTTCAATTTCTCAAAGTTACCCTTAAAACATGATGCTCAGAAGAGAATACAGTCCCCTTATGTGGTTACACAAATGCAGATCAGGATGGAAATAGCATCTCCCTTGTGTTGGCCACCATGCTTTTATTGATACAACCTGGATTGCACTGGGTTTTTGGCAACTATGTCAAAAGATAATCAAACATTGAATATAGGCCTAATCTCACTTCGTGTTATTTTTGTTTTTTACCCTTTTTCTTTTCTTTGACTTGAATCGAGGTAAAGCTGTTTTCCTCACCCTATTCCTACTCCAAATAAATTTAAGTAGGCCAGGTTTTTTTTTTAAACCCAAGTACAAGACTTAGTACATACTTATTAAATACCATCTTATTAGATTTATTTACTGTTCTGTTTTGTTTTCTTTAATTTGACAACTGTAACAGTGCAGGGAAAATGGAAAAATTTTTATTGTCTGACTACTTTTTCCCAGACACATGAATTAAAAGGCTTTTTTCTCGCTAGCACTGTAATACTGCTCTCCAGATAAGTCTATTTATATTTCCCCCCCCAAATTAAAAATGCTTTGTATACATATGTGTTTTAATAGAATCTTGCTATTACTATACATAGTCTCATTTTGTTTAGTTTTAAAATTTGTAATATATAAAGAAACAAAAAACTGAAAAGAATCTTCTGTTCACTGTTTTACCTAAATATATGTATTATATACTGTATATTATATTCATTTAACACATATATAGTATATATGTATATATCCATCTACTCCATTCTTTTCAATCGAGATATTTCTAATTTTTGCTGTATGATATACTCACTATCTTTCCCCGCTTTCTGTCTTTCTAGAGGTTAATCAAATATTCATTAGGCTTGGGCCAAAAACCTACCACTAGAAACTTCTTTCTAGACCAACCTTTAGTCAGCAATTGGCAAACCATGGCCATGAGCTAATTATCTACCACCTGCCTTTTGTGAATAAAGTTTTATTAGAACACAGCCACTCCCATTTGTTTATGTCCTATCTATGGCTGCTTTTGCACTGCAGCAGTACAGTGTAGTAGTGGTGACAGAGACCAAGTGATTCTCAAATCTGAAAGTACAGATATTCCTAGACTTATGATGGGTTTAGGTACTGATAAACCCATGGTAAGTTAAAAATATCTAAATCTGAAGGACCTTTTTGACTTATGGTATTTTCAATTTATGATGGCTTTAGCTGGGTATAACCCATCGTTAATCAAATAACATAACTGAATTCCAGTCATTTTTGCACCATTGTAAAATTGAAAAATCTTAAGTGAACCATCATTAAGTTGGTAACCACCTGTATTTACTATGTGATCTATTACTGAAAAAGTTTCCAACCTCTTCTTCAGCAGTTATTAAGTTAATAATACATTCTATTATTCAATTTACTACTGAGAACTGAAACTAGCATACTTTCCTGTCCCTGAGCTAAACAACACTGAAAGCAAAAATAATTTAGCTACTTGTTTCAGGAAATACTTGCTTCTATAGGATAAAACTTACTTTTAAGACCAACATCAAGACCTGCATCAAGAGGTAACCTCACTGTGTCCATCAATCTAAAGCTATTAAGCCATGATCTCTGCCCAATCCTAATCAGTTCCTTGTCTTGCAAGAATCACTCTTAAAATCACACAGACCAGACCATAAAACCCTATAAATATCATCCACTGACTTCTTTTGAGAAGGTGATAGCCCTATGACAACTTGTGTTCTCCCTGACTGTAGTAAGTCAAGTAAACTTAGATTTACCTGATCAACATGTATTTATTGTCACCTTTTTAGGAGTGGAGAGTCAACATTACAGATCCTCAAAACTATAGCAGTATCACTCACCTGCATTCACCTGTTCTGATGAGTATAAATACCAAGAGCATTTGTAAGAAATTTAATTACCTGCATTTTGCATATAGAAAATAGGCACTTACAGAGACTGGAGCAGGTGATGTGTCCAGTGTCACAGATCTAGAGGGTCCCACAATAGAGAGGACCCTCAATCAGGGATCTGCCTTTGAGTCTCAGGTCTCATTCTAGGCATGAACTGAGTTGTGATAACCATTTATGTCCTCTAGGCCTCAGTTTCTTCAGCTGTGAAAGTAGAGGGCTGACCTGTATTATCGATATAGTTTCTTTTACTTATGAAATTCATTGAAAATGTGATTCTTCAGCAGTTTCACAATCAATTTCTTCACACTGGTCTCTTTCAGCAAGACTCCATGGCTTCAAGCAAAAGGCATATGAGAGAGACTGGACTGATGACTGAGTTAAGTTCTACAGTTGGTTTCTCTGATTAAAAAAAAAATGTAGAAGTGATTCTAACTATTTCCATAACAAACATATTTGCATTTATTTCATGCTGTTAACAACTTAACATGTAATCATGCCTCCTCTAAGAAAAGAAGTAATGCTTTTTCTATGATCACATTAAACATGCTGTGTTATATCTTTCTACTAATCTATCATCTATTATGACTGCCTATTTTGAGAGCTTGGCATAACAATTATCATAAGTGATAGCATTATATTCCGAAAACAGAGAACGTGAAGGCACAATTTATCTTGCTACTTTGCCTGACTTAATGGCAGTGGGGTTTTCTAGTCTAAACCAGATTTTTTCAGATTATAAATATTTCACTTTTTAATTTATTATTGATTTAGTTTGATAGTAAATAACTCCATGAATGCTGAGGTTGGAAATCTGTGGTAAAAATGATTAAAACTCCTGACTTTTTTCTGGCCATGGATTTTTATCACTCTGAAGCAAAACAGTGCAGCTACCTGAAAAAAGTGAATTTGGGATTTTTAATTTATCTGATGCAGTTAATTAACTGGGTCAATTGAAAACAAAAGGGCAATTAGTGCTGAACACATTTGTTCTGATGATGCACATACCATTTGAAAATGGATCTTGATCTCTGCTACAAAATTCTTTAGTGTCAAAACAATGTTGCTATAAATAGGGAAGAATAAGGCCTATTAGGAGTCATGCACTTGCAACAATGGTTTCCTGAAATTCTAAAGCAACACAGTGAGACACAATTGGAGAGGGAAGTTAGCCGATATCTTAAAGTAATATTCCTCCATTGGCCATTCTATTGCCCTGTACTAAGAGCAATAACTGAAGCTGTTTAGTAGAAGTTTCTTTTTTCCTACTGCCAATGTCAGAAAATCATTTCAGATAGTGCAAAGGGGGATAAGAAAAGGTACACTTTGTAATTGACCTGACGATTTCCATACACAATGTATTATTGCACGTAATTCTCCATCACCCAAATTGTTGTCACCTAAATGTATTTACAGAAATTAAAGAGCACTATGTTGAGAGAGTTGGACAAGAAGATTGATTTCCCATTCTGCCCCCCAACCCTGTCATGCAAAGTGATGTTTTAGTACCCACTAGAAGTCTTTATGAGCCCCTTTCAAAGGCTTATTGCAGAGGATGCATGCCCATCTACCCTGCCTTTTTATTTAAGTAAATTTACATTACCAGGTCTCAGTGCAAAGAAATGTTGAAAAACTGCTTTGTAAAAGGTAAAGAACAGAGGTACCATCTCTCTATTTTTGATAACTGCCATTGTCTCCCATGCCTGCTGGGCATGCCAAAGTCTAACATTGCAACAATGTCCCAGAATTCCCAGCTGCCTGCCGTCCCACCAATATTTGACTTCCATATTCATTCCTGGTTTGTTGGCAATTGTGCACATTTGTAGACCGACAAATGGTTTTATGGGCAGGGGATAGACTGAATGACAGAGTTTTCTATTTCTAAAAAAGTGATTATTCTGATCTAAGCAAACAAGCAACAACAACAGAAAAACTGCTAGTGTTGTCTGGGTTAAGTGCAATTAGCCCTGGGTATAACTTCACTGTAACAGAAATAATTTTTGAATTCTCTCGTCTGCCTACTAGGATCAGATGCAGGTCAATGACATGTGGTAAGAAGAGGTCATATAAAGGCAGTACTCACTGTCTGAAGCTACTTCAAAATACGAGACCTTATTTGCTTCTGTTAAACACTTGGTATTCTTGCTGAGTATGTATACATGGCATTAGAGCAATACAGTTCTATAATCCTTTAACTGAAATCCTCACGGCCAAATGTGTTTTAGAGTTTAAAATGCATTAGACCAGGGATCAGCAAAAGAACTTCCAGAAGCTCTAAAGCTATAAAGGGTAAGATAGTAAATACTTCCAGCTTTGTGGGCCATATGGTCTCTGCTGCGACTATGCAATTCTGCCATTGTAGCACAAAAGCAGCCATAGAAAATACATAAATAAACAGGCACAATAGGTTCCAATGAAACTTCATTGTTAAAAATAGGCAGAGGGTTGAATTTGTTCAGGAGGCTATGGTTTACTGATCCCTGTTTTAGCTTTTACAAAGGCATTGTAGTACAAATTTACAGTAGTTCCCCCTTATCTGTGGGAGAAACGATCCAAGAACTCCAGTGTATGCCTGAAACAGTGGATAGTACTGAACCCTACGTATACTACGCTTTTTCCTTATGTACATACCTATGATAAAGTTTAATTTATAAAATAGGCACAGTAAGATTAACAACAGTAATTCATAATGAAATAGAGCAATTATAACAACATGTCAGCATAACTACTCTTGCACTTGGGCCCATTATTAAGTAAAATAAGGGTGACGTGAACACAAGCTCTGTGATACCAGGACAATCGATTTGATAACTGAGATGGCTACTAAGTATACAGCATAGGCAGTGGATACACTGGACAGAGGACTGATTCGTGTCCCAGGTGGTATTCCATCACACTGTTCAGAACAGCACACAATTTAAAACTTATGAATTGTTTATTTCTGGAATTTTTCATTTAATATTTTCAGAACATGGTTAAGCATAGGTAACTGAAACCACAGAAAGTTAAACTGCAGATAAGGGAGGACTACTGAATATGTATTTACATGTATTCATAGATGTGTAGGTAAAAATTTACATGTATTTATATGTGTGTATGTATACTTAGTATAGATACGTGTATACATTATATGTACATAAATATATACAAATTTATATGTGTGTGTGTGTGTGTATATAAACCGCACTGCATATATATATACACACACACACACATATATATGTGTCTGTATATGTCCAATGGGCAATGCTCCTATCATAAACCAACATTTCTGTTTCAGCAGAAAAACATATAAATATTCATATTAAGTTGGATTAAAGGGGCTAATTTACCACACATTGTTTTGGAACAGGTTTTGCCATTAGATGAATTTTGCCACCACACTTATTTATTTTAACTTTCAGAGATTTTTTTATTTTTTTGAAATTTCAGGGAAGAGATTGTGGACCTACACATATTCTTCTCTTGAAGTGTTTGAAATTGCTACCTTTGCACTGAGAAATTCCATTGCATTGAGAGAAAAAGTAAACACACATGGTCTGGGAGATGGGAGAGTTGTCCAGTAATTATAGAACAATAGCGTTAGCAGTTAGGTCATGAACCAAGACACCCCGCTTCTCTGGGCCAAAATATCATTTAAAAGATTGAATGGCCTATAAAAATTATCTGAAACAAAATGCTGGATGCATTTTTGAAACTTTTTTAGAACTTCTAGAAGTTCTTTTAAGTTAAGTTTATAAAGTGACCTTCCTTTATTAGTCCATTTTGCCTCATGAGATCTGCAAGATTCTTGGAACCTAAAATTAATTCCTGTGGAATTTTTCAGGTCAGTGAGCAGCATAAATTCTACCCACTGAATATTTCTACCCCATTCTGCTGTAAGTAAATAACCAGACTTTTCCTTTCTGAATTGTTTTCAGTAAGCCAGAGTATTCTTTCTCAGGCAATTTAAACTTTTATAAATGGAACTTTTACAAATGGCAACTGATGCATAAATATTAGCTATTTAGGCTGGCTATATAGAGCAATGCCAAATAAAATATCTTTTAGGTTTTGCCCTCATTATATAGTACACTGATAAGCAATCAGATAATAAAGGGTAATATTAGCTATGAAATTATATGCTGAATTGGATCAAACAATCTTCAAATACTAGAGCTGGAAGAAATTTAAAGTTGATTCCTAGGTCAAATTCTTCAATTTTCAAAGGAGGAAACTGACAATCAATGTGATTATAAATGAATCACCAAATGTTACTCAGCTAGTTAAAAAAAAAACAATAGTAGAAGCAAAGGGTCTAGATTCCCAGCTTAGCCTTTTTCTCCATAATACTAGGTTGTTCAGCTGTCAGATACAAAGTGAGCACATACTTTATTGAATATCTATGAGCTCTGCATTAAACACCGCACTGCATGTTATGAGCAAGTATTACACGTGGTGTTTATCTCCGAGGTAAAGTATGAAAACACTGGCAATATAATGGAGCCCTTGATAAGGAGAAGCCTCAGTGGGTTTACATCATGTCAGTTTGCTCTAGAGGTTTTCAGAAAAACTTCATATAAGTTCAGGTTGAAGAATGAAGGTACTAATCAGATTATGTTGGTTGCAAGAGACAAAAATACAACATAAACAGGTTTATAAAAATTTGTTTTATTGGCTCACACATCTTAGAATTTCAGGCATCTAGGCACAGTTAGATGTTTCATAATTCTATGATATCAGGTATGATGATAGGTTCTTCGGATGGTGGAACAAATCACATGACATTGGGATATAGGAAAGGCAGAAACTCTTGTTTCTTATACTTCCAAATAAGAGAAGGGCCACTCAGGAGGTAGAGGGTAACAGCAAGCTGGGGCTTCTGGAGGTGGTTTATGTATGGCAACTGGGGTAAGGTTAGCTAGGTTTTATGGGCTTCCTGGGGATTGGGGATTTGGAATAATTTGCCAGCCCAAGGAAGAAGGGGCCATTCCAGGGTGTTAGATATTTGGGGAACCGAAAGTTTTTAGCCATGACTTCAATCTGGGTCAAGTGACTTCACACTTTTGGAAGAGTATATTACACAGTATCAACACGTTTATAACTGAAAATTTAATGGAAAGATCACACTCTTGCCCTAATAATATTGACAAAGATTCTGGTTTTGGCTGCCATTAGTTTTAATTAGGTCATATGCCCATCCCTTTACCAAATATTGTAGCCAAGGGTATGGATTCCTGGTTGACAAAGCCCTGGTCGCATGCTCAACCCTGGAGCTAGGAGGTGGAGGCAATGCCACTCCAAGTACAAGGAGAGTGTGTAGGGAGGTGGTTCCTTAAGAGAAAGGACAGAATTGTTGGGTAGGAAAAAATAATATCCATTCAATAAGTGGACCATATAATTTATCTTGTAAACTGGGACATTTTTGGGAAAAGGAGTATTATTAATAATTCTGCCATGACATTTGGGTAATCAGAAACTATACAGGAAAAAACAGGGATGTATGTCATACTAGTATTAGATAGTTTTTAAGGGAGATGTAGAATCTAAGGGGGAATTCTATACTAATCAAATGGCATCTGTATAGAGATAATGTATGATACTTGTGCAAAGTGAATAGGGAGTAGATCTTTGTCACTAGACTGGAAGAATTTAGTAAGTAATCTGATTGGAAAAGGAAGGTTAGAAATTTATTGTATATGACTTTGAATACCATTCCAAAGATTTTGGATGTTTGTGCAATAGGGAGTGAGAAAAGATTTTAGAATACTGGCATAATTGCACCAAATCTTTGCTTTAGGAAGAAAATGGTGGTGGTCAAATTCAAATAGGCAAAAACACCAAAAGATTTGAGGCAGGATATCTATTCAAAGATCCAATTTTCTTTATTTTATTTCTTTCTTTATTTCTCTATTTCTAGTCAAAACCACCTTCATCTCTTTCTTGGAACACAAAAGTAGCCTTTAATTTATCTGTATAATTCTACTTTTTAGTCTGTCACTTCCATTCTCCATAGCAGCCAGAGATGTAAATTAAATCTTGATTCTGTCCTGCTTTAGGGCATTTGAAAATGCAAACTCAGCCCTGCCTCAGGACCTTGGCAGACTCTCTTCCTTTTGCTTAGGATGCTAGTTTTATCCCATGTTCGTACCTATCTTAATCAATGCTGCTCTGCTTTTTCACCCCACGTATACTCTGTGCCTGATGAAGAGCTGCCCATATTTCAAGTGTCAACTCAAAAATGCTACCTGAACCTCACCCTATAGATCTCATAGATCCCCCCTTTTTTTTAATATTACTAAATTTACCACACATAACTGTGTACCTGTGTGTGTAAAGATTTTTGGATTGCTTTGATGTTTTATTAAATGTCTCTCTCATAAGACAGCAAGGCCTCAAGGGTAGGAATAAAGAGTTTTAGGTTCACCACTAACACCTAAGTACCCACTGGCTTGCAGAGAATAGAAATAAAATACATGTATATATATATTTTTTTAAAAAAGATAAATGAATTAATGGATATAAGATATGATTTAATTTAAATGTAAGGAATTAAAGGCTTAGAATCTGTGGTTTCAAAGGGATTGAAAAAATGATGTAAGATACAAGAGAATTTGTGAAAGAATATTATGAACCCAATATGGTATATTGACCTGAATATTGTTTATTTTCCCTGCAATTTTTATTCCTTGATTAAATTTTGAAAGCATGTAACAAGTTCTATTTAAAAAGTTGAATAGGTCATTGTTTTTGATTTAAACTGAACTAACTAGTTTAGTTTAAATCAAAGAAAGAAAGGCAAGATTTTTAAAATTAAAAAGTATATTTAGAAATGATCAAAATTTCATTATTTACTAGCTTCAAACTAAAAGTCACCTATTTCCAAAAGGTATTTGAGATTGCAAGAAAACATATTTCATATTTCCACTGAGTTAAAAGTTTCCAAAGCATCCTATCATTTGATACATAATAGTTTTACCAAATGTATCTTGATGAGTTTTCTCTGAGCTTATACTAAATTTTATGCGTTTGTGAGTTTCTATGAGCCTCTTTCTAGATATCCCTTTTGTGGTAAAGCCCTAACTGACACTTTATCTTGCCTTCATTTATCAGTGGTTAGCTTAAATGTCAAAATAATTTAGAGAGAATTATGTTGTAACCCTCTAGGAAAAGTATGTCTCATACCTGAAAGATAACACTGCCAGATATTGATTTCTGGCAGAAATTTTATAGCACAACATTAATTTTAGTTCTAGTATCATTAGGAAAGATAATGTTTCCTAATGAGTATATCCTTAATAATGTTGATAAAAAGACATAGAAAATCCATGTTATGTATAAAATAACTGTTAATGTGCATAACACAGAGAAATATATCCTATTCTTATTATTTAAAAAAAAATACACGCCAACAACAGAATTGTGGAAGTTGGTTTAATATGTTTTTTACCCTCTTTAACATTTCAAAACAACTGAACTTAAAATTAAACTAACGAAAATTTTAATCCATGGAATCCATACATTCCATGGAATTCCATTCTAACTTATTAACAACTACACCAAATATAGCAAATGACACGTGTATTTGAGGCTTGAATCATAATTATGGAAATATAAAATGAAATTACTGAAACTTTACAAAACATATGTATATGTAAAAGTAACCATTTAGTTTGCTTTATTTTGGATAAAAATATTTTAATAACAAATTGAATCAAATCCAAAAACCAAGACATATATTAAAATATTCATGTTTGTATGTTTGTCATTTCATGACTACTTTGTTTCTTTCAGACTCTTGAGATACTGAGTGGAAGATAAACTTTTTTTCCTGCTGATTGTATGGGAGAGATTTTTGACCTTAGAAAGTGGAGATGAGGTTGCTATGGAAACTGCTAATTCTGCTGCCACTCATAAACTCTTGTGCAGGTAAAATGTTCTATTATTATGTGTTTTGGTTGATAAATATATTGGCATTGTATTTCTTTCTAGAGGTAAAGCAATTTTCAAAATGCACAATACCTATGTTATTTGAATGACTAAGTGATAAAGTTTTGAGAGTTTAATCCTTAAAAATGTATCAAATGCTATTTTTCAACAGAAACATTGTCACATATATAAATTGTCAATATGACATTTTATAGTAAAAGAATGTGATTAAATGATTTTTTAGCATCAATAAGAAATTAAGAATCGTTCTTTTTACTTTATACTGAAGTCTTTAAAAAATTAAAATTGTAACAGTTTTTCCCTCAAATTGAGAATTTGATATGAATAAAAAGCTATGTTGAAATAGAAGAAAAAGTTATACAGAACGTTGAGTCAGAACTAGAAATAACCTTAGAATTTTTTTCTTTCCATTTCAATCACCTTTTTTTACAAAAAGAGACCATAGCATGTTTTTCTATTCAGCTTAACTACAGTCCTCCCTCCACATTGGTGGGTTCAAACAACTGCAAATCAAAAATATTCAGAAATAAAAATTTCCACAAAGTTTCAAAAAGCAAAACTTGAATTTGCCGCTTTGAGTACTACGTTGAATCCACAGGAATGAAGTGATGTGTAGGCGTTGGGCTAGTTATTACAAGTAATCTAGAGATAATCTAAAGCATATGGAAGGGTTGTGTAGGTTACGTGCAAATACTACCACCAATTTATAGCACACACAGATTTGGTATCGGTGGGTCGGTCGTGGGGAGGGTGGGTCCTGGAACCTATTCCACACGGATACCCAGGGAGGACTGTGTATTAACGTCTGCTTATCAGTTAACTTTTGATTTGTAACAAACTATCCCAAATCTGAGTGGATTAAAACAACAAATAACCATGTGTTTAGTTGACAAGTCTGCAGGTTGGAAGTTTAGGACCGGCTCAACTAGGCTGCTTCTTTGTTATGCTTGGGTGCACCACATCTGTGGTCAGCTGAGTAATCTGTGACCTGGCTAGCCTAGACCAGTCTCAGCTGAGACAACCAGACTATCTTGGCTCTGGCCCAAAGGGTCTTTCATCCTCTGTGAGTCTGGGTTCTTTCACATGGTGGCTGCTCAGGATTCCAAGAGATATCGGAAAAATGCAATGTCTCTTGATGCCAAGACTAGGAACTGCCACAGTGTCATTTCTGCGACATTGTTTTGACCGCTGCAAGTCAAAAGACCAGTCTAGATTCAGAGGGTATGGAAATATACTCCAACTCTTAATAAAAATGCAAAGTTACGTAATAAAGGGGAAATAGTAAAATGAATAATAGTGGCCCTTTTTGAAAGTAATTAACCATAGTCTGTTAAGATCATGGAGTTCTATTCTTATTTGTCAAGCTTACCTACATGAGTTGTCACAGATCATGGGCATTGATTACATCATATGATTGCCAAAGGATCAATTTTATCTATCATATCATGCTGCTTCCCCTAACTATGTGATGATAGATACTATAGAAATTTCATATATTCATAACAAAGCAGTAATATATTTTGAGAAACACAGGAACAAACATAATAACTTACAAGCTAGAAACATAGTAATTGTAGGAGACATACATGTAATAGCAACCCCAAGAAATGGAAATATATGCTAATCCTAAAAGCAATGAGAATGCTAAAATATGCGGAAATCAACAAGAAGAATCAGAAAACCATACAAATAAAGGAATTTTTTTTTTTTTTAACCAGTAGTGAATCCAGCAGCTGGAAGTGCTACAGTCATATTTATTCTAAGTGATTATGTTGTTTTGATTTGTATCAGTTCTAGCTCTCTGTAGCAGATTCGAGGTTAAATAATAATGTCTTTTTTATTGGTGTTGTAATAAATTAAGAAAAGAGTGGGCAGAACCATCAAGCTGCCCCCGAATTATTCAAGTGTGAATAAGAATTCTGTTCCTAATCTTAAAATTCTTCTTCTTGTCAAAATTCAGCATTAACATTTTGCTCTTTAAATATGTATATTGAATTAGCATAAGATCTCTAAAAGACCTTTTGTATTCAATTAAAATAAAGTATTATTCTTGGAACACATATCAAATCTGAGAAATANTGAAGATGCGGTGCTGCTTTTTTTAAAGACAGAGAAAGGGACCATGAGTCAAGGAATGTGAAGAATGAAGATCTAGAAGCTGGAAAAGGCAAGAAAACAGTTTCACCCCTAGATCTCTGCAGGGAACATGGCCCTCCAATACCTCGTGTTTGGTCCTTTGAAGCCCATTTTGGACATCTGACCTACAGGACTGTAGGAGATTAAATATGTCTTGTTTTAAGCCACAAAGATTGTGGTGATTTTTATAGAAGCTATAGGAAACTAATGTAATATTTATTTCTCTTACTATACTTTAAGCTTCAAGACGGCAAGGACTGTATCTTCCTGGCACTCAATACGGATTCAGTAAATATTTGTTCAATGAATTACTAAAATTTAATGTTGCTGGTCCTATTTATATTATCACATAGTAGAATAAATTTAGTCATATGATGTCCTCTGGGGAACTGTTAGTGTAGTCCATCCTTTTACTGCAGCCCTTATGATGTCAAAGTCATAGGATTTTAGAGATGGAATTTTAATAGCAACTAAAAAGTTTCAGACCATGCCCTATTTGAATGCAATGTCTGTTAGGGTAGGGATTTTCATCTGCTTAATTCTCTGCTATTTCTCTATCATCTAGTAGATGAATTCTCATATTTATCAAATAAATAAAAGAAAGCATGTCCATTCAACAGATACAGATGTATATTAGTACCTAGGATGTGCCAGACACTGAGCTAAGGGAAACTAGCAAGTAAGCCATTAACTGCAATAGGAAAAGTACAGTACAAGTTGCTATTTGAATAATATGGTAGGGAACACATCACATGGAAATGTTGTATAGCACTGAAAAGGACTTCTGCTGTTTTGTCAACTCTCACTCTATTTCTTTTTTTTTTGTCTTTTTCGTGACCAGTAAGGGGATCACAACCCTTGGTGTGGTGTCACCC
>NW_007735381.1:30177-31273 GCF_000696425.1 Galeopterus variegatus | reverse complement strand
GTTATTTTTTAAAACATCCTCTTGGTTCATAAATGTAAGTTTATTTGTCTGCCATTTATATTTGTTTTGCTATGGTTTGAGCACTTTTGTACATATCTTATAAAATTATGAACCGAACATCTCTTCGGTCAATCCTGAAGAAGTACTGGTTATTCAGTATAAGACTTGGTTTTGTCAGGGAAAAACCAAATAATTCAAGGAAGAAAACATGACACTAGTCACATTTATTGGCAGAGTAGAACTGAAGGCCTCCTTCAGGCATTCTAACTATTGTATTCTGTCATCAGGGCCTAATGAGCTGTTTTTTCCTACTGTATTAATTACTCTGGAGGAATATGCTGAGACTAGAAATTATAAAAAGCCTCTCCTGCCACGATTTTCATATAACATCTACTGACAAATGTGGTTATCTTATTTTCAAAACTTCTCCCCAAATAATTGCTTCTTAAAACTTGAATGAAGTTGCTATTAGTGTTGATGCCAATAAAGAAAAAAACAAAATCTGTTCTGCCAGCATTTTTACATAGCTTACTATTTTTTAATAAGTGAGAGCCTGGAAGTGAATCTGGGAGAATATCTACCTATTTCTAAATACTCACAATTAGGTATCTATAATAAGGGGACATTGGAAAGTATTTATGATTGAATCTTACTCTATTGCAAACATAGGTTGTTATTCAATTGAGAGCCAGAGCAAATGAACTACCTGAGAGAGAAAACCACAAAAATGGAAATATTCACTGTGACCAAGATTTCTTCAAAGAAAATGATGCATCATGCAACAAATCCATGAAAATTGGCAGGTGTAATAAACCTGCTTTGTTCAAGGATCCCAGAAGCACATAATAGATATTCCTTTGGGTGAGAGTGTGATGAATATTGAGTACACCACAACCCACACTCTGCCTACGGTCTTGTTCAGATTTATTGTTAGCATAATAGCACCTTTAGGAATGGAACACCAGGCTATATTTTTATGCCAAGTGACATCTTTGCAATTTCTAATAGAAATGGCCCAATTTAGAAATGCTGAAAACACCATTTTTATGCAATGCCTAGTGACAAAGGTGGTTGTATGATTATCAAACTTTCTTCC
>NW_007735381.1:27340-29453 GCF_000696425.1 Galeopterus variegatus | reverse complement strand
GCCCGAGGGTTCGGATCCCACATACAGACCGGTTCCCACTCACTGGCTGAGCGAGGCGCGGGAGCAACACCAGGGTTGCGATCCCGTTGCCGGTCCCCGGTCCGGTACGGGGGCAACACTGAGGGTTGCGATCCGTTGCCGGACACGGAAAAAGACAAAAGACAAAAAAAAAAAAAAAAAAAAAAAATCATGATGTATACTGAAAGCATGATGCTCGTCCTAATTTTTGAAGCTAGCAGATACCCACTAATATTGTGTCACAAATAATCTAAATATATACAAACTTTGGGCTGTATTATATGTCGAGATGTATTTGTTTATTCCTTTCCAGTTCCAGTGTTAACAGTCAAGTCGATCTCCCACTACCTTTCCCCAAGACTTTTGTAGTAGCCTCCTAAGGGTTCTACCTATTGAGGTATCTTATATATCTTTCCAAGATATAGCTTATTGACACAGACTTCTATGCAAACAAATCTTCATAAAGTACAGCTGATTTTGGCATTACTCTATGTTAAGACCTTCACAGATCCCATTTCCTATGAAGTTCAAACTATCTAATCAAGCATTCAATTGTAATTTCCTTCAACAAATACTGAACATTCTCCAATTAATTCAATCCAACCTGTGTCACGAGCCACGCCTTCCCTTCCTCTCCTTCATGTATCCTTTGTTTAAGTCAGACTGTACAACTAGTAAGATCTCTGAACTGTTTTCATTCTCAAGTTTCTCCTCCTGCCAATGTCTCCGCCTGTACTGTTCTTCTGATCCATTTCCTCCTATAAAAGTCAAATCCAGCCATTCCCAGACAAATTCAAATGATATGTTCACTCTGAATAATCCTTCATGCAACAAATAATTCCTTCTTTTCCTTAAACTTGGATTATAGGAAGAAAAATCCTGTCATTTCCCCACTCTTTGGCTAGATTCAGATCATTTTTCACAAATATATTCTCATTCTGAGAAATATATAGTATTTGCTCTTATGGAAAATAAATCTGTGATTGTGGAACGGTCAGTCTCAAAGAGAAAATAAAAATATTTAATGAGCTATACCTTATATCTAGTGCTTTATAGTTCATAGCATTTTATGTATAGTGTTTCATCTGAGCTTGCTGATAGGCAGAGGATTATTATCTCCCCTCTACTGATAGACTGAAATTCAGAGAAGATACATGACTTATCAAAGGTTACAGGACTACAAAATGGCAGATTTCATGATAAGAGTCCTATACATGGATGAAAACTTTGTTGAGTTCAAGACATTGCTTCTTGATGCAAGCTCAAATTTATTTAACAGTTAACTTTTTATAGTTGGAGTCAATTGTTTTTAGAGGCCAGCTTCTGCTAAGAGTATAACATGATTTAAAGAGGTAGTCTACAAAATTTTATAATTAACAAATAAAGAAAAAATGGTATGATCACATAAACCCAATATATTTATATTTATGTTTGTACATTATAAAACACACACACACAAATAAACGAAAACAAGTATTAAACAAAAATAAATGGGAATAAAATGTCTAACTTTTTTATCTTCACCATTGACTGGTCATCCTTTATATCCTCTAGGTGCAAACTGCCCCACTTTGGAGACTACTTATTTTCAAGATAAAAAAGGATGTGCTCTTGATGGTGTTGACAGAAAATCAGAAAACCACTGGCATTTATAGGCAATTCTGAAACCACCAAAATAAAAGGGGAATTTTGGATAGAAATGCAGTCACAGATTCAAAATCATGATTTTTTTTTAAAGGAGAAGTAGTTAAAGCTGGAAAAAAATTGAATATATTACATTTCATCAAAATATTATGCAAAACTTAAGAATACATTTGCAATTATACAGATATCATTTAAAATTGTCAATATGTGTATCAGTTGTCAGTAGCTATAAAACTAACCACCCCCCAAAATTAGTGCTTTAAAACAATAGTTCATTATTGTTTACAATTCCATGGGTTTTCTGGATATTTTCTCTACCTGTTTCATTTATCTTTCCTGTGGCTTCATTGAGTTGGAATCAGAGAGAAATAGGAGACTGCAGATGACTAAGTCATGCTAAGAAGTTAGATTTTGTTCAAAAATACCATCAATTAGATGGATTTCTTTCTTT
>NW_007735381.1:9638-26879 GCF_000696425.1 Galeopterus variegatus | reverse complement strand
TTTCTTTCTTTTTCATAGATGTATTGTCATTTATATACTTTAGCATATTTTTAATGTGAATGAAATGTCAGACTAATTAATCCAAATGCAAGTAATCTTGTATTATTAATTTAATAAAAGATTAATAAATTCACATTGGAATTACCAGAGAACATTTTAAAATTCTGATGCCAAAATTCTATGCTCAGAAATTTCAATTAAATTAATCTGTGTTCAATTTAGTCATTCAGATTTTATAACTTTTATTGAAATCCAAAATACCTTTCTGATTATAATATGCATAAATCATAAAGATCAGCTTAATTAATTTTTACAAACTGAACCCACCCATGTAACCAGCACCCAAATCAAGGTGCAGACCATAGCCATCATCCCAGAAGTAGTCTTCAGTAACTGCTAAGATACAAAAGGGTAACCACTACCTGACTTCTAATCACACAGACTAGTTTTGCTATACACATACACACACAAACATACATATATACACACATACATACAAATATATCCATATATATTTAAAATTATATAGTATGTACTCTTTCCTGTCTGACCTCTTTAGTTCAATGCTAGGTTTGTGAATTTTTTACGAGGTGTTATGTATAAGTGTAGTTTGCTTATTCTCATTTCTGTATAGTATTCCATTGATGAATCTTCCACATTTTATCTTTCCATTCTACTTTTGATGGACATTAGGGTTTTTAAAAGCTCTGCAAATCATTCTAATGAGCAGTCACTGAGGCTGAGTTTCACTGGTAGTGATAAGTGTACATAGAAAACCTTAATTAAACTGGGATTTGATTAGACCCTCATGGAATTTATGATAGTGTCCTAAATCTTATGTAGTCATCGTTTTTATTCATATCCTGTTGAAATCACTGAAATATTGAGCCAAGGGTGTGCTGGAGCTGACTCGTGGAAAAAATGGAACTAGAATTGTCATGAGATCTGAGTGTTATTTTCAGAAATTTTTTAATCAAGTTGTTAAACAGAGCTATTATTAAAAATTAAATTTAAAAAGCTTACAATTAAAATAATTATACTAAAAATTTATAAATATTAAAAACTCATTACTTCTAAATTATTTCAGTACATTTTACTATTATTTATGGTCTTAGCATTATTTATATCAATTCTATCTGTACGGCGGAAATACTATATCATGGAAAACTACTGTACATCTCTTCTCAAACCCGCATACAGCGATGCCATGTTATTAGGTTGAAATCAGCCATAGGGAGTATTTACACCACAGAAAATGGCAAGTGCTACAAAATGGGCTTCATTTAGTGCTGATGCTGAGAGTTTTCAGTAATGAATATAATTTGTATGAGGGGAAGAAAAGTTTCAGGTTACATCACATAGATATAATGACAATAAATTTTTACTGCGAATAGTGTTAGTGGATAAGGATGCAAAATTGTCAGGTCATGGATGAATTGCAACCAGAGACTGGCTAAGGATATAAGAGTTCAGTAAAACTTAGCAAAGCCTTCTGTGAGAATCAATTGACTTTATGGAATTTATAATAAAGAGTATTGTATATTTTATTATTTTTAACTGTGTGCTATACTTTCATTGTGTTAGTAAAATTGATAATAAATGTATATATATATACACACACACATATATACATACATATACATATATACACACTTTCTTTTTTCAGAAAGATGATTGTTAAACAATTGTTAGTATGCTGCTCTATTTGGTCACTTTTTTTTAGCCATTATTTTATTAATGGAAGTATATCATGTTTTACAGATTTATTGGGTACAGAAAGCAAGGTAAAGAATTAGGGACTCAGACCATGGTAACCTCAGGAATGTATGTGTTTGTATATGTATATATGTGCATATATAGGTGTGTATGTATATGTATATATGTGCATATATAGGTGTATACGTATATATATGTATGTATGTGTATACAAGGGTACTTCAAAATGTTTGTGGAAAGATTCATATTATCTTTTAATTCTATTTTTTCCACAGATTTTGTGAAGTAGTCTCATATACTACACTAGGTGTTATTGTAATTGTTTTTGTCTCTTTTAGCATTAATTTAGATTTTGGCTTTTTGTTTACCCTATAGAATTAGTACTAAATTTAGGAACAAAGGTAGCATATTTTGACTCTGTTAAAAAAAGTCTCAATTTGAAGCTGTACCTAGTAGATTACCGGAAAAGCAGATAACAAGTTTCTTTCCTTCCTCTCTCATAATCAAAAAATCAAACTTGCGTTTCCCAAAGTTTGCAGCTAACAACAGGTGTTATCTGCTCACTTTGCCAGAAGCTCACAATAGAACAGACTTGGTACATACAGAACTAAAAACAACATTTGAGTAAAGAACAAAAACCCTCCTCAAATATTCTGACCAGCATTATAATCAATTCTCAACACTGCGGAGAAACAATGATGATTTTTTTATATCAAAACAGGCAGGGACATTTGTTTGGTTTTTGGTGTTTGTGTTTTACCTGTATTTGCATAAAGGGAATTTCAGAAAACACTAATCATCAAAGATCACAAAAGTACTACATTTGTGGTTGGAGCTTTACACGGCCACAGTAAAGCTTGGAAATGAGGGAAGTGCAAAAATCCCCCTTTCTTCATAGAAAATCTTATTCAGAATCACCAGTAGCTGGGGGAAGAGTACTTCCTGGGAGCAAATTACCGAGATCCACTCTGTGTGAACACAGCATCTTTTAATAATTGCTGATCATCCTTTCCACTTGGTTGTATTTTTGTTTAGGTATATTTTTAAAATAATATTTGCATCTCTCTTTTGTTTATTATTCAGAATTTAGGCTATCATCTACAACCATAAATGAAACTAATCATAAGTGAAATATTTATAAATGAATTAAGCAATGCAAAAAAAATTCTTTAGTTAGTTCAAGTTTTCCAAATATGATAACAGGAAGCAGATCCTTGTTTTGTATTATATATTCATCACTCAAGCAACAAAATATAAAATCTTTAATGATCTGTTAACTGACATTAAGCAAAATTAACCAAGATATATGAACAGAATCCTTTCAGCTATTTTTAGAATCAAAACTGCATTTGGCCTCCTATGTTATTATTACTATTAGGCAACATAACTATAAGAAATCTGCTGAGCAATATTTGAATAATGGGTGAACAATGAATAGCAGATTAATTACATATAAAATTATTAGTGAAATGTGCAATAATGCTCCCATATTTAGCATTGCTAAATTGAATCCAAGGCATTTGATTACCTAAGTCCATAGCTGTACATTTATTTTGCTTACCTTAGTTTCTTAGTCTCTCTTAAATAGAAGTAGGCAGTTTGTTAAATGATTTGTTGTGTGATGAAATATCTGTGGAATCTGGATCATGCTCTGTGTTTAAGAACATATTTTCCAGAGTTCACATGAGGATTGATAAAGCAGATGGGTTTAGAGAACTGGTTCCAGAAAAGTCACCTGCTCAGATGCTGATTTTTCTGTTTACCATCAAGCTGGACTTCTGCCCTTTTGCATCTGCCCATTGCTTATATTTTTTCAACATCTAAATCACTCCAAATAAGAATGTAGGAATAGAAAAGAAGAGCTAAAGACAAGTCAGGCCACGGAGTATAATCTACACCTGAGGACTGACCTCTCCGCCTCTCATTTCTTGCTTGTCCCTTGAAGACAATCGAGTAATAATCTTGTGCCAGGAGATCAATCCTTTCCATCCCTGATACTCAATGATTTGAAGATGAAAAGCATTACACAATTTTATGATTCCCTAATAGTTATGATGAAAGAATATATGAGGACAGCACAGCTTCTTTTAGCTAAAAGGCACTTTGGGACTTATCTATGAATTTTATTTCTCCATCTTATGGTATTCCCTTGGGTAATTATGAGTGAATGGCTCTGTGCTGTTCGTTCATCAAACATTTTCAGATTGTTATTTTGAAACTGTTATTAAGAGCATCACTGATAAAGTGTAGTCACAAATGGGTAATTCTTATTAAACTGTAGTGTTGTTGTCAAATGCCACTATTTGATGGCTAAAACTGCACTATACCCTCAAGTCCCAGCCTTCAAAGCTCATTGATTAGTCGGTCTGTCAGTCAATGTGGTCAATCAGTTAATTCAGTGAGATGCTCAGACACTCCAAACAAACTATTAATGTGGAGAGACAGCCCGAAACACATGGTTAGCAGCGGACATGGTAAGAACGTAAACACTTAGCCAATCTATAATCAATTGATTCTTCTTGATTTGCAAAAACTACTGTTTTTGTTTCAGTGGAAAACTGATTGAAAATCAGGGAAAATCTGCATCAGGAAACGGATCATTGAACCAACAACGTTGGGTGATCTAGAACTGTTTTACCCCCAATTTTTTTTTTTTTTGACTGGTAAGGGGATCGCAACCCTCGGCACACTGTTGTCTGCACCACACTCAGCCAGTGAATGCACCAGCCATCCCTATATAGGATCCGAACCCGCGGCCTCGGCGCTACCAGCACCGCACTCTCCCGAGTGAGACACAGGGCCGGCCCATTTTACCCAAATTTTTCTTCCCTGTACAGAGATGACCTAAAAAGAAATTTGTGTGAGATTCACAAGGTGGAAATGACATGACTCTGTGAAAGCTACATGTAAGTCTAACTGGTGAGAGAGAGAGAGAGACGCAGATATGCTGGAACCTGTCCTCAATCTCTTTCTTCATATCCAGTTTTTTGTCCCAACTGCCAGCACTGCTGACCAACAGTGAGCTCAGGACAACCCCCAGTTTTAGAGGCAAGAGTCCACAGACACTTCTCCCTAACAAGCCCCCTCTGGCAGATGGACTTGCTGGCTTTCCAGAGTCTCTTGCAAGGTCTGACTTGTCCACCTGCTCCAGTGCCCAAGAGGACTTGTTGGTGACATCACTGAGATTCTCACCCCTTTCACTTTTGTACCCCCCTCTTCTCTTATAATTGTATAAGGTCTTTTTTCTAAAGAAAATCTCTATCCCATATTATTTGTAGTGGTTTTGCTTTCCTGACTGAACTTTGATTAAAACAGTTCAAGTTTGTCATGCCTGATGGGGGGACAAAACTCAAATCACTACACTTTGGTTTCCCTGTGATATCTGGTGAATATGAGGTTCTCAGATGACTAGATTTTTCATGTAAACTGTGTTTAGTATACTGAGTAAATCCCTGGTAAATATTAGTGGAAGCATAATACTCAGAGTCCTACGCAACGTGGCACAGATATTTTTGTCTCTTGCTCTGTGANTGCTGGCTTTCCAGAGTCTCTTGCAAGGTCTGACTTGTCCACCTGCTCCAGTGCCCAAGAGGACTTGTTGGTGACATCACTGAGATTCTCACCCCTTTCACTTTTGTACCCCCCTCTTCTCTTATAATTGTATAAGGTCTTTTTTCTAAAGAAAATCTCTATCCCATATTATTTGTAGTGGTTTTGCTTTCCTGACTGAACTTTGATTAAAACAGTTCAAGTTTGTCATGCCTGATGGGGGGACAAAACTCAAATCACTACACTTTGGTTTCCCTGTGATATCTGGTGAATATGAGGTTCTCAGATGACTAGATTTTTCATGTAAACTGTGTTTAGTATACTGAGTAAATCCCTGGTAAATATTAGTGGAAGCATAATACTCAGAGTCCTACGCAACGTGGCACAGATATTTTTGTCTCTTGCTCTGTGATGGGAAGCCTGCTATCTCCCTGTGCCATTTAGTCTCAGGCAGCAGTTCCTACTTACTCCCCCACATCTTTTGAACCTTTTACCATCCCAAAAAGCCAGCCTTGACCTTAAGTCCCCAATGCCATGCTTTAACTAGGGAGTGTGCTAATTCACACCAAAAAACTAAGAACTGAGTGTACTTGAAATCACCTCTGGGCTGACTTGTGGTTCGGCCATGATTTTGAGTGCTATAATCCAAAGAAAGAAACATGCAGACAAGTGTAGGAAGGTATCAGGATGGAATAAGGTAATGAGGATGTCATTTTTGAGTGGCAGAATATATGTTACACATTATAAATATTGTATATATTATATATTATACACTGTGGTACATTATAGAATATAGGATATTTTCACACCTCATCTTACTGCTCATGATTTCTCATGAGGTTATTGGAAGGACAGAGGTGTTACATGCTTGTCCATGGTTATTTGTGTGATATGGAAGAATTGGATGCAAACTAGGTGTTCATAGTGTTTGGTTTGGTGAAAAATGCTGTCACTTTATGAGGCTGCCAGCTCTCCCCAGTCCCACTGTCGTTACTCCATTTCTCATTCTCTTTACCTCTCACCTAGGCTGTTGCAGGAGACTCTGCAGTCTCCGTGTTTTCACTGTCAGCATCGCCCTTCCTCTCATTACACCAAAGGAAAGTCATAATAGTTTCATGTTTCTCATTTTGAATTTACTTCCAATAGTCAGTCTACTCAAGATGAAGTCCTCAAATGCTGCCCCTTTGTGGCAGAACCAAGTAGATTCTTCTTAACCTTGTATTAAAGTTCTATCAGGACCCCAGTGAACCTTTATAAACTCTTTTTCCTCACCACAAATCCCTGAGGTAGGCAAATTGTATTGGCCCCATTTTATAAGCAGGGACATATGAGGTATAGTTAAATAGTTTGCCCAGGGTACAGAGTTAGTTAGTGGTAGAAGTGGGACTTGTATGCACACTGTCTGGCTTCAGAATCTGTATTCTTAGCCGCTAGATTCAACAGCTTCTCACCAGAGTGAAAGGATATGATCATCTAACATATAGTAAACACTTACATGTGCTTTCAAATAGCTCTATGAGACAGGATTCACAATAATTTGATGACATAGGAAGTGTTATTTGTCTCATGTTTTAGGTTGGGCATACCCAGAAACAGACTCTGAGACAAGGGTTTGAGTGAAAGTAATTTATTTGAAAGAGGATCCCACAAAGCCCCAGTAGAAATTAAGTGAGACAGGGTAAGAAAGGACAGGGTTTGCTAATGAGCTGGTCACATCTGGAGATGACTGGGACTCTGTAGAAGGTAGTATAGAACACAGTTCAGAGTGTCAATAAGTATTACTAAGGGACCAGGAAGCTGGGTTACTTGTCCCTCACTGCCCTTTTATCATTGGCATTAGCTTTCAGGAGTTTCCATCCAGTCTAAGCACTGGCTTTGCACAAGGAGAGCCCAGAAGCAGATAGTCACAAATATATGCAATAGGAAGTTATGCAAACAGTGAATGTCAAGGGGCTGGAAGTGGGGAATATTTAAGACCTCGTTTTATATACCCCAAATCTGGGATACAAATTGTTTAAGTTACCTGTCCAGTGTCACACAGGAAACACAGGAGTAAGTAGGAGTGCTGGAATCTGAACCCCAGTGCACATATATTCTTCCTGCATTTTGTGTGTCCTCTCTAAGTGCCAGGCAATTCCTAGTTTTAGAGGAGTCAACAACATGGTCAACAAAAAAGACATGTCCTAGAAGCTTCTGTTCAAATGGAGAGACACTAATATATAGGTTAAAAATAAAAAACAAAACAAAAAATACAAGTTTAGAGGACAGTTTTAAAGGAATAAAAAATAAATTGCTGATATGGAGCATAACTAAGGTGGAGGTAAGCGGGCAAGGAGTTTAAGGAGGGGCATTTCCGGCGAAGGGAAATCAAATCCTCATGTCCACGAAGACAGAAAAGGCCAGAATAACTGGGATATGGTGAGTGGCAGTGGAAGAATGGCATGAAATAGGATGAAAGGGGGGAAAATCTGAATGTACTATTCTCAAAGGACTTAGTGCCAAGTTAAGGTTTAATTCTAAAAGCAATGAGAATCTATCAAAGAGCATGCGATCAGCAGAGGATATGTTCTTCTCTTTAGCTTAACATGCCTCCAGATTAAATTTCCTTAAGAAATTTAGATACTTCTAAATACTTAAAAAAGGAGACGTACTAGAAAAGGGAGACATCAAACTGACTAAAGCTGTGGTCAGGTATAGGGCAGGGAGCTCAGCCATCTTTTTGCATTCAAGCTGCCTTCCTTAGCTCCGTCTTCTCTTTACTGATTCTGTCCACATTCAAATGTAATCCTCGATGCTTGTGAGATGATCTGGAGTTAGACTGCATGTTTAGCTCTTCAGGGACATTGCAGATAATGATGAGAATTATTCATCTTTCTTTAGAATAAACTATTTAACAAGAGGCTACAAAATAATACAAAGAAGTTTTGTGGTCAAGTTTCAAAGCTGAATTTGGAAAGTGATTCTGAGTTGGAGAATTTCAGTGTGTTTTATTTCCTCTTTTACTTTTGTAAATGGATTAATACTGTTTTTAAAATATAAAAATAGGCAAATGTTTCAAAGTTTGGAATAATTATATAGATGGCCTAAGAAGCTGAATCATTTTCCTCACTGAACTATCAGAAAACTGATCCAAACTTTCCACTTTATTTGATAAACTACCAAGAATTCTGACTTTGATAAATAATGAAATACTTAGTTATGTTGTATATTTTCTTGCAATTATCAAGTAACATGTGTGGCCCAGATTATATTCATGTTAAGTTTTATTACAAAAGGAGTGCTTTTAATATTCTTATTCATTTATACTATTCAAAGTCCTTTAATTATATTATATTCATTAATCATTTAAAAATTACGAGTAGAAAGGGAATGTTATTCTCTCTACTATACAAGCCAAAAAAAAAAAGGATAAAAAGAGGTAAAGATCTACAATAAGTGGCAGAACTGGGTCTAAAAGCAGGAATGTGTATTTAAATAATAAACCTCTTTGGGGGTGAAATACCCTGTCTCTAGAGCCTTTGATTTCAAGAGTTTGATATGCAAGGAAGATCAAGATTGAGATCTTAGCATAGATGAGAATAACCAAAGCATAACTTAAAACATTTACAAAAACTTCAAAAATACTTCTTTTTTGTTTTGTTTGTATTACCCATCTTAGAACAGGGCACACAGAGAACCAAATTAAGAGTGTCAAAGGCCAAAAAAAAGTTACAAATTCCATGTTCTCCTGAACGCTTTCCTCCTTCCTTTGTTTCTTCCTCATATATGCTGTCAGATACTTAACATCCAACAACATGGGCTTTGCAGAAGAACGCTCCTGGATACCAGTCCCATCTCTGCTTTTTAAGTAGTTGGTTTTCCCCAGTAAGTTACAAATCTTGCTCAGCATCAGTCTCTTCACCTATAATAGTGATAATACCCACTTCACAGAGTAAGTTTTACATATTACTATTTATCTGTATAGACATGCAAGAATGCAAAGTGCTGGCATAATGCTCAATAAATGATAGTAGTGGTGGTCATGCTAGGATAGTGCCAACAGTTGTGGTAATAGTAACAGTTGAATTAGCCAGTGCCGATGATTACTAGTTTGCGTTCAGAATTCTAAGGACCAGATCTTAAGTCTAACTCAATGGGAAATGTACTGTCTGTCTTTGATCCCTGGGCTTTGGATGGCTACTTCTTACTGTTATGAGTCAATATTCAATGTTAAAATAGACAAGGGGTCACACTCTATGTCAATTATCAGAAGTGAATAACTGGGTTATTTTGACCATAGATCAAATTTAAGAAATAATTATAGGTGTCAGAAGGAGATGGGAGAAACTATGAAAATATAGCTGAAATAATCCACAATTTAACTTCAAAATTTTGGCCACAGAATCAATTAATCCGCCATGTGTAAGCCAGGGTTTTGCAATCTCAGCATTATTGACCTATTAATTAATCATATTTGGGACCAGATAATTCTTTGGTGTGTGGGACTGTTCTGTGAACTGTAGAATATTTAGCAGCATCTCTTGCCTCTACCCACTAGATGCCAGTAGCACCACCACTCCCAAGTCATGACAGCCTAAAAATGACTTCAAACTCCAAAAGACCACTGGAGAGCAAAAGTGCCCCCCGTTGAGAACCACTGCTGTATAGTCTTGACTTAAGAACTCTCCTAGTTCTGAGCAACCACTAGTTGCACTTTGTCTTCTAATAAAGGCTCAGCCTTCGATTTCACACCATCCAAAGCCCCTACTGCTGTTGAGTCCTCTGACCTGGTAACTCCTAGCCTTCTCCATTTGGACCATCTTCCCACCGAAGTGACAGCTGATTTAGGAACATCTCCTGTCAAATTCACTCCCCTCGAGTCCACTAGGAAGTGTAACTACATGAACTCCATACTTCTCTCTCTCCTTATGATGTAGCTACTTTTGCAGAGGTGCTTTAAAAATGTCTTTCACTTCTCTGAACCCTACTTCACTCTTTTATCAGTTTCTAAAAGTCCCCCAAAACAGCAGGATTATATTGTCCTCTGCAGATGCTACTGCTTTTAAAAAAATAAAAATTGAAACAGACTTTTAACATAAAATCAATGTATTGCAAAGGAAGGAGATAAGAAAAAAGGGAACTAACAGTAATTAAACCCCTGTATTGTGCCAGCTTCTGGACTGTCAATATTACCTCATTTAATCCTTATAGTAAAAATTTTCAGTGAAGAAACAGACTGAGAGACACTTCAGTTTCCAACATTATACTGTAAGTAAATGGCTATTCTATGTTGTTCTGCCTGACTCAATGGCCTGTGCCCACTTTAATGTACCATTTCTTGATAGTGTTCAGGAGTTTTTGTGAAAAGTGGGGACAGCCTGTGCTACATATTTGTGTGTGTGTGCATGTGTGCGTATGTGTATGCATATCTCACAACTTAATCTGTAGTTTTGAATGTTAATCATCTCACTAAAATCCTGAATGAACTGTGTCCCAGCAGATCATGTATTCTTAGAAGGACTGTCAGATTTTTGATAAGCAGCTCTTATATATACGTGGGAGCAAAGGCAAAGTTCTATCTCCAGACTGACCTGAGGCAAGCTGTCTCTTTTTAAAAATGATTTAGAGGTAGCTGGACTCTAGTCTGCTAGTCTGTTCATGTCTAACTTGGCTATTCGTCATCAGAGGCAGTAATCTCTGCCCATTTTCACATAAGGCATGGGTCTTTCTACTAAAAGATCTTCCTCCAGGAGTGGATGGGTTCAGGCCAAGGTCTCTGCTTGCTGAATAGAGACAGAACTCAGCACTATTTGTGTCACACCAGAGCTGACTCAGTGCCGCTGCCCGTTTAACCTGCTTGTCTTCCTGTGTGGAGGTGTTCTTTCCCTTCTGGCTTTTCTGCCAGCTGTGACATCTCTCCAGGCAAACCTGAAAGAGAGGATGTTTTTAAGGATCACTCTATTTGTTTCATCCAGGAAGAGTTTAACATCCTCACTATAGTTCTAGGCAGTGGTTTTATGTACTACACTTCTTTCTTCTTTGCAGTGGGATCATATCAGTTCAGTTCTGCGTATTACTCTGGTTTCGTCTCTGGCTTTTTTATTTGGAAATCAAGCTCTTATGCTAAATGCCCTTATATTTCCTGGCAGTTTGCATAGATTTTCATGTGAATGCTTCCCTAAAGATCACTGCCTTATTAAGCTTTAAAACATGTGCCCAATAATGTGATAAGTGCTTTACAGGAATTATTTCTTTTAATCGTCAGAAAACTTTGAAGGGCAAGAAACATTATAATCCACATTTTAGATTTGAAAAAAAAAAGAAAGAAAGAAAAAACCCAAGAAAAGTTGAGCAGCTGTCAAATATCACACAGCTAGTATGTAACAGAGTTGGAATTTGAACCTAGATCTGTCCAACCAAAAAGCCCAAGTTTGTTCTACTTTATCACACGAACTTCCTGTGAGCATCTGTTATGATCATCTTTTATTGCCTGATCAGCAATATTACTTTTATCTTTATTTTATTTTATGGTTGATAAAATCAATGCATTTCTAGAATCCAATGCATTTCTAGAATCTTCAATTGGGTTATGAACAAAATAATCTCTGAAATTTCCCATTTCCTAATATTGTCCTTGTGGAAGGAATCTAGAATAATGGACTAGACCAGAGTTCTGATCTCAGATATGCCACTACATGCTCTTGGACACCAGGAAAAAAAAAATACACACACACACACACACACACATCTTTAGACTTCCAGTCTCTTTATTCGTAAACTTAGGGGTTGGAATTATAAATTCTTAATTTCTATCTCTGACACTTTACAGTTTTTTGATGCCAAGGGTATTTCTGCCTCACAGAAGTCTTACAAAATACACTGGAGAAAACATCAGTAATAGAAAATTCTACATTTACTACTCCTTAACTTTGTGTGCATTCAAATATCTCCATAGTGCCTCTCTCCAGAGGCTCCAACACTTACTTAATTTAATATAGCCCTTTATAAAATGGGTCTTCTGTGCAAATCTCAGCTTGAGGCATTTCTCCGGTACCTACACAAGACATTCATTTTAATAGAGGCTTTCTTTTCTTTCCTAAGAACTTCCTGTTCATTTAGCTACAGACAGAGGTAAAACTAACACATTTGTACATCTCTTCAGAGGCACCAAATTTACTAAATGTCTTTCAATTGGCATGAGAGTTTGTAGAATGCCCTCTGAGAGGAAATGCGAAGAATTATCTCCTTAAATACAAAGGTATGGATGAGATATTTTCAGACTTAATCTTTTCATATGCAATAGAATGGACTTCCAAATTGGAATTGTTTAACAACATCTCATGGAACTTTCAGATTTTCTGTCACAAATGTTCTGCTATTGGGTCTTCTGTCATAAATGTGACCTGTAGATTGAATGATGGGAATGTAAACCTCTGGATCTCTCTCTCTCTCTCNTGACACATAGGAAGAACCCAATGAATAATACTGAATTAAGATACCAAGCACTGTGCTATAGGTAACCACTGAACAACACTAATATTGATGCATCCCTTACAGAGTTTACAGTCCACTAATTATTTACTCTTGCATACACACACACAGACACACTCCTATGATTAGTGCATTAAAATACATATATTTAAGAGCCTATAACAAGGAAATTTCACTTGGTCTGGAGAGATCAATGAAAACTACCCTGAAAAATTGACTTTCTAAATAAAGTTAGAATAATAATTGACCATTGATTAGATACAGTGGAGGAAAGGCATTTAAGATACAGGTGAAAATAAACAAACAAAAAAGAAACAAGAAAAACTAGGTGGGAGGAAACACAGGTTAGTCGGGGTTAACAGTGGGTTAGTGCACGTAGCAATTGGGAGAATGGCAGATGAGACAACAGGGCAGGCAGGAACCAAACCATATAGGACTTTGTGGGTCCTTTTACAAATTATTAAGGGTACAATATTTCCTCTTGTCCTAAAACAACATAAAGTCATTTAAGAATTTCTAGTTGGAAATGGGAGGTATGGCAGGGAAGAGGAACAACAAAGACTTGATTCGATCAGTATATTGGAAAGGCTACATTGGCTACTCTTTGGTGAACATATGGTAAGAGTGGAAAGAATGAGAGTTAAAAGGCAATCATAGTAATCAAGACAGAAAATCAATAGTTTGATGTAGAGATCTAGCTGTAGCAGTAGAACTATTTGAATAGATGTAGGACGTAATGATGGGTTAAAAGTTGGATGTGGCATTGTATTTATGTAGAGGTAAGAGTTAAGTAAGGTATCAAGGAGGACTCCTAGGTGTCTGACTTGGGCAACTGGTTGAATGGTGGTGGCATTTTCTGAAATAAGGGAAGGAAAAGAACCAGATATAAGTTAAATCATGGGTTCCTTCTTCCACATATTGATCTGAGATGGTTTTGAGTTTATCCCTGTAGAAATGTTGAGTACAAAAATGGCTATCTGTGGAACAAGAAGAATAAGGGTTAGTTGAAGCTATGATATATTGGGGAATTATGATGCCATGGGTATGAATAAAATATGCCATGGGTACAAAAAAACGAAGGATCCCCAGACCAAGCACGCAGTAGCTTGATTCAAGATGATATATTGGGGAATTATGATGCCATGGGTATGAATAAAATATGCCATGGGTACAAAAAAAAGAAGGATCCCCAGACCAAGCACGCAGTAGCTTGATTCAAGATGGTGAGTTGAAGAGAGTGCCTGGTACAGAATGACTACCATGCAAAGGTGATGGAGGACCAACAACCATGAAAACAGGAAGCAAGAAAAAGAATCAGATAAATCAAAGCAAAAGAGTATTTTCAGAAAGCAAAATAGTCTATAACCTTTGACTCGTCGAGTAAATGGAGAATTTAAACGTATCTCTAGGTGTGATGAAAAGTATGTCACTTTAACTGAGCTATAGCTGTTTATTTAAGACATAAGTATAATTGAGCTTAGTGTATGGAAAGTGAAGAAATAAAAGCATCAAGTATAGATACGGATTTACAGATGTTTAGCTGTGATGGGAATTAAAACGTTTATAATGTGTTAGGGAATAAGATGTACTACAGTGATCTCAAATTATCACCCACAGTTTATTTCTTCATTAAAAACACAGTAAGAGACCTCCACAATGGCAAGAAGTGCACATTCCACTACAAGCAAGTGATCAAACTCTGCATCACCAATAATGGGACCGGCTGATAAATAGACCTCCTGATGCAATAAAAAGCGTAGAACATCACCTATGTCATATTCTTAAAAAGAATGTTTAACCTGAATCTAATCTCAAGAAAACAATCTGAGAGTTCATATTGGGAAACTCTTCATGGCTTGGACTCTTCAACAATGTCAATGTGATAAAAGAAAAGAATGTGGGAAAACTGTTCCACATAAAAAAAAAATCTAAAAAATTTAAAAAACACCTAGAGAGTGCATGAAAAATACAATCTTGATTTGAACTCAAAAAATAAAAGCAAATATAAAAGATTTTTTGGTCAGTTGGATAAATTTGAAAATGGACTATAATAAAATGCTCTATGTTAATTTTCTCAAGTTTTTTATGGTTATTAAAAAAGAATGTCATTTGTCTTAAAGAAATGAATGCCAACATAATTACAGATGAATGTGATATTCTGCAATTTACTTCTGGAATAATTAAAAGTAAAAAAAAACCAATAAAATGCTCTATGTTAATTTTCTCAAGTTTTTTATGGTTATTAAAAAAGAATGTCATTTTTCTTAAAGAAATTAATGCCAACATAATTACAGATGAATGTGATATTCTGCAATTTACTTCTGGAATAATTAAAAGTAAAAAAAAAAACAACTTGAATTATATTTTTACCTGAACTTTTCCATTTCCAGCTCTCTTAATTTTTTTGTCTAGATCTATCTAGCATCACATACTTTCTGCCTGAACACCTTTTTAAGATATTTCTTTAAGTACAGATTTGCCGACAATCTGAGTTTTTGTGTGTCTAAGGAAAACTTCTATTTCTCCTTCATTTTTGAAGGATGTTTTTACTGGGTGTATAATTGTGGGTAAACAGTATTTTCCCCCTCAGCACTTTAAGGATAGCATTCCATTTTCTTCTTACTTGCCTGATTTCTGAAGAAAAGTGTTCTTTAATTATTTAACTTGTTTTTCTGTATGTATGTGTCTTTTTTATCTTTAAGATTTTGTTCGCATTAATTTTTCTGTTTGAATGCGACTTAGTGAGATATTTTTTACCCTGATTGGTGTTCTTTGAGTTTCCCGGGTATATGATTTAGTGTCTCTCATTAATTTGAGAAAAAAAAAATTCCATTATTTTTAAAAATTCCTCTGTCCTCTTATTCTCTTCTTCTTCTGAGATTCTAATTACATGTGTATTAGACAGTCTGATATTTCCCACAGCACTTGGATGCTCCATTCTGCTTTATTCACTCTTGTTCTCTTTGTGTTTTAGTTTAGGAATTCCTATTGACTTCTCTTCAATTTCACTGATTCTTTCCTTGGGTATGTGGAGTCTAATTATAAGACTGTTAATGGCCTTTTTCATTACTGTTACTATGTTTTTTATTTCTAACATAGATAATTGATTTTTTCCATCTGTCTATTGAAATTAGCCTGTTGATGATACATATTGTTTTTGTTTTCCAGTAGAAATTTAATATATTGGTTGTAGTTATTTTCCATTATCTGCATGGTAGTTCCCATATCTGTGTCATACCTGATTCTGGTTCTGTTGATTGCTTTGTCTCCCAGTAATATTTTTTCCCCTTGTTTTCTCATATGCTTTATAAAGTTCTGTTGAAGCTGGACATCTTGTGCAGAATAGTAGAGAGTAAGTAGTTTCTATACCTAACAATGGGCATGTTTTTACTTCCGGTAAGTCTTTAGCATGGGAGTTTGAGTCAAACTAGTCGGGAGTTATGCTGGGTTTGGATTTATGTTTATTCTCAGTGTATCACTGGCCTCACCTTCCTTTCAAAATACTTGTGTGTAGGCTGAGGATTGATTTGCCAGGGGGGGTTTCTTAGCAACTGCTCCACCCCCATCTCTAGGGTCTTCTCTTTGCACTGCACCTCAGACAGGGTCTCTACCTACACGTTTTGGTAACTTCCAAAGCTGTATTTCATTGTTAGTTGTTTGCCAAGACTTTTCAGCCTGCCAGTGTGGTGTTGGTGAAACCAGCAACCAAGTGCAGCTGCTCTTTTGCCAGGAATAAAGGACTTGAAAGTTCAAGGTTGCTGTAAGGTAGGAAAGCTTTCTTAACAGGCCTTGGAGACAGTCAGACTAGAAACTGTCTCAGAGGCTCAGGAGCCTCAGCAGGGTTTAAAAAAGAAAAGTGTGGGGAAAAGAGGGGAGGGGAGGTTATTACCTTTGAGGGGATGTAATCTTGCAGACTCCAAGCTTTTGTTATTTCATGGTCACTTCTGTAATTCTTCAGCTCATCCTTGGGACACAGGTGTTATCTGGCTCCCACAAGCTGGATGCTGTCTTGCTCCTAGGTAGCTGTGACTCCAAAGGAAGAATGGTTAGTTTGCCAAGTTCCTGATAAGTTCTTATTATCTTGCTCTTCCTGAGCACTAAGTTTGGTAGCATTTTCCCATGAGCTATACTGTGAGCCAAGCTTACAAAAAGACTTTTTTATGGTTAGCATCTTGTTTAAAACTGAATTCTACAAAACGGCTCCTCTAAGGCTAATTGTCTGACTGTTTGCTGTAGTGTACTCTTACAGTGGGAGTGGCATTGTTGTTCTGATTAAACTTCACTTTCAGGCCAATGCTACGGTCCCTGGGCTTCAGGTATGTGGCTGTCTCAGAATGCCTGTGTTTCCCCTAGCTGTAATTCTGGGAAAGGGGTAGGGTTTGAGTTTTTTTTGGTTTTTTGGGTTTTTTTCCTTTTTTATGCTTTTTATCTCCAGCTTCGATGTCTATTCATCAGTTCCCTAAGGCATTTCCTCCTGCAATTTAAAGTTTGCCTTCCAAGGAGAGA
>NW_007735381.1:0-9173 GCF_000696425.1 Galeopterus variegatus | reverse complement strand
TATTCATCAGTTCCCTAAGGCATTTCCTCCTGCAATTTAAAGTTTGCCTTCCAAGGAGAGATAAGAGAGGGGGATATGAGCAGGGTTTCTTGCCTTGCAGTGGCTGCTGCTCTCCTCCCCTCGTCTTGTACATTGAGGAATTTACCACAGTCATTTTTTGTGAGCTTCTGGTGAGGTCCAAGGAAAGAGGTTGCAACTGGGTGCAAATTGTTTTTATATCTCTAGCTCCAAGGGTTTCTATGGTGAAAATCTACAGTTGAGTGAAATTTTATTTTATATCTGCAGCCAACTAAACCACTCTTCTCATTTACTAATTTGTTAAACAGGTAAGCAAATGCTAGCTTACCCTCTCTCTCCACAGGCACATGTCTTTTTTAAAATTTTGAATTAGTTGGCATTGCTATGATCTCAGCTCTCTGACTCATTCAAACAAAGTTGTAAATTTACAATTTATCCAATTCTTTTTTATTATTCTAAGAGTGTGTATAATACATTCCCCACCCCACCCCTCTCATCACCCCAACCCCTGTGCATCCAAGGCAGAAACTGGAGGTCTCTGCAACTTACTTTCAAATAGTTCAGCAAAAATAAAAATAAGAAAGACTGAGAGAGACTGCATGAAAGAAAGGGGGAAAGAGAGAAAGATAAAGAGTCAGAGAGAGAGAAGGAGAGAGAGGGAGACAGCACAAATGTGGCAAGACATTAAGAATTCATGAATCTAGGTGAAGTGAGTATGGATATTCATAATTTCCTTTCTATTTTTGTGTTGACACATAGGGAGTGTTCAATTAATTACCTTAAATGTAATTAGGACATAATCTGTTGAGTGATAGTATTACTCTTGTTATTAGTCTCAAGCAAATTGGTGAATCAATATTTTTTCCCTTGACATTATCACCCTAAGATGCTACTCCTGCTAACTCTGTTTTAAAAATTCAGGTTTACTAAATATTTTATCTACTTATCTTTCAGCAGTGTTTCAAATAGAACATAAATGCTTTGCATAAATTCATCACTCATTGAAGGAGTATGCTAATTAGAAAGGGCATTAGATTTGGAATTAGGAAAAAAAGCTTAAGTGAAAGCTTATTCATTTCAAAATATTTACAGAGATGCTAAAGTGTTCTATTTATTATTATTATTTTTAATTGACAGAATAATACATTGTTCTGTTGATTGTGTTAGAGTCTTGGGAGAGAACAGTGGCTCTGTTGCCTTCTGGCTTTCTGAACTTGCTCAAGTTTATATTGCTTTATCCTTGGTCTCCATCTCTGTGAATTATGAATAATGCCTACCTCATTGTGAGAATTAAATTCCCTGGTACATGTAACATAGTTTGTGAATCATAAAGAAACTCCCCAAAAGCATATTATTATAATTCTGTTGCAGTTGTTTATTTTTCTTTACTTGTTAGAATTATTTCTTTGACTTTTTCCTCTGCATTTCTGTAATGTCCTCAGCCTTTTTTAAAAATTTAATTTCATTATGACTGCTTGCAATGTTAAAGTCCTTTAAAACTTCATGTTAATCAAAACTGCTGCAAATTTCAGCAAAGGCAACAGTCCCTGCCTAGTCTATGACCCTTTCCCTTTGATCCAGCATTTGAAAGCTTTTTATACATTCTAATTCTCTCCCATTTTAATAGCTCTGTGAAGCAGTACTATTTTCTTTGACTGATAAGATCATCGAAGGTGACCTGATTTTCTCCAGAGATGTGCAATGAATAAAGCACATTCCTACACATACACAATCACTTACTCACATGCCACAAAGGGGGAAAAATCTTGTGGCTGCTCTCTGTGAAGGTCATGTTAGGAGAAACTGACTTCTCAGGTATTGTGACTATATATGCATCAACAAACTATGCATGCTGCTTTATTTATTATTCCAAATCTTAGCTTTTTTGTTATTTTATCTTGTTTTACATAAAATTAAATAGCAAAAGTGGCAAAACAAATATAGCATTTGTTTCTGTTTTTGTATTTTTTAATGACTTCTGATAACACAAACACCTTAATTTTGGGGGTACATCATGTTGAGACAAAAAATTATATGTACTTCTATGTATTTGTGTGTGTTTATCTCCAGGTATTACATTTATGCAGTTTTGAGTTTGCAAGGTGACCTAGGTATGTGCCCTGGACATAGAGGTGCTGTACCCTGTGACTTGTTTGTGTCATGTTAATGACTCATGGCTTAAATAGCTAGGTTATTCATGGGTGTGGAAAATTGATATTTGAGAGCATTTTATTCTGCTCAGTCAGGCTTATTCTGTATAAAGAATCCAAACAGTAATAACATTTACAAAAGGTTACTGAATAAAATATTCAGTGTGTATCTATTCCACACATTTGTATCTTTCCATGCACTCCATTATACAACACTTCTTCTGCCCACCATCACCCTAGCAACCTCACTGTCACAACCCCTATCCCCACACAGTTACACTAAAATATCTCTTCCTCTTGTTCAAGGACTGTGTTTCTTTTCCCCAGTTAATATTTCTGCTTTCCAAAGCTTTATACTGTCTACTAAGACAGTATACTGTCTTATACTTATCTTACTGTCTAAGATATACCGAATGATTTCAAGACATTTTTATTTTCATCCATTCTACTAATATTTCCTTAACTATTTGCAGCTACTTTTCTAAGCATCATGTTCAGGAATGGTGGAAGTATCCAATCACAGAGGTCAGGGTGTACTGATCTCTGAAGTTACTATAGAACTACAGTTACTCTGTAGTTTGTTTTGAACAAGTCTTGTTGATTCTATTCTAATTCAAAATAGTAGCATCACCCTGAGCAAGAATGGCAAATATGTAGCTATAGCAAATGTTCTTTTAGTTTAAAGCACAGCATTAATCAACAATCTGTATTAAAATAATGGCAAGCATTAGCTCATATTCTATTGCTACTTTCCCTGTTTTTTTTGTTTTTAACTTCAAAAGTGTAACTCATATACAAAGAGCGTATATATTTATACCATATATCACACATTTTATATGAGTAAAGAAACAGAAAATTGATGAAACATGCTTGAATGCTGGTGGTATTAAATTATATTTCAGTTCAGCTATAAAAGTGTAATCCAATTGAAATATTTATCATTCATCTATGAATATTTTTTCTTGCATGCATCATAGTGTTGCATGGACAATTTAATTTCTTTTAAAAGTAATCCTGGAAAGATCCATTCTATAGCTTTTTGATGGATACAACTAAAGACTAGCTCTATAGCAGTCTGTGTTGAATGAATAAAATGTAATGTCTCAAATAATTATTTTTATTTTGTTCTAATTGTATTAGCTTGCTGAAAAGCATTGGTGTAATTTTCACGGGCATGGCCTCTTTTTTTTTTTTCCTTTCATGTATGAGCTAAGGTTGTGATTTTTTTAAAAAGGCCAAGATGAACTATCCAATATACATAGGCGTAGAAGTTAAAAGCACCTTACAATGCTGCTAACTTCAAATTGAAATTTATACTTTGCAGAGAAACAGAGTTTGCTCTAACATCAAGATTGTCATCAGAAAAATATGAATGTGGTTTAATAAAAATTAGTAGAGAAAGCAAAGGCACCTGTGAATCTGAAGTTACCGTGTGCCTGCCAAATTGTTTTTTACTAAAAGACAATTCCATTTAGTCAAAGAGATGCCATGGCTTAATATCTATTATTGATCAATTAGTAATTTTAAATGTATGAAAATATACAAGTAAAAATTTTAAATTAGAAAAGAAGTAGGTTGATCAGAGACTGGGAAATCAGGCTCTTGTTCATGACCATATTTTTTCTTCAGCATCAATTAAGTACCACACTGTTTCACAAAGACCAGTATTCTATTGATTGTACAGTATACAATTGGATTTCACATTGTTATAATCCTTGGTGCCACTTATTTTCTATGTGTTTTGGACACATCTGTCCATTTTCATGTAAATGTTTCTTACTTTTTTATAAAAAGGGTTCTTCTTGAATTCAAAGCCCTAATTCTGTTCCTAGCAACCTTCAAAGAGAACTGTTGTCTGAATCGCTGCATTGGTTTTCTGTTGCTGCATAATAATATTACCACAAACGTAGTGGCTTAAAACAAAACATATTTATTATGTCACAGTTTCTGAGAGTCAGTAGGCTGGGCATAGCTCATCTGGGTCCTTTGCTTCAAGATCTCATCTGAAAGCTGCAAGCCATGACCGGGTATTCATTTGATGGCTCAACCAGGGAAGGATCTGCTTTCACATTCATGTGGTTCCTGGATGATTGTTGAATGGAGGGTCTCAGTTCCCAGTAGGCTTTTGGCTGGAGTCCCTTGGCATGTTGGCCTCTCCCACACTGCTGCTTGTTTCATTAAAGTGTGCAAGATGAGCAGGCAGTAGAGACTCCTGGATGATTGTTGAATGGAGGGTCTCAGTTCCCAGTAGGCTTTTGGCTGGAGTCCCTTGCCATGTTGGCCTCTCCCACACTGCTGCTTGTTTCATTAAAGTGTGCAAGATGAGCAGGCAGTAGAGATACTTGAGAAAGATAACACATGCAATCTTATGCACCTAATCATTGAAAGTGACATCTCATCTCCTTTGCTGTGTTCTATTGGTTAGAGGCAGGTTACAGGTCCCACCTACACTCAAGAGCAGGGGATTAGACGAAGATAAAAAATACCAGGAGACAGGGTTATCACAGGTCATTGTGGAATTTTTCCACCATTGTTTTTCTGTTCTGTTATTGGTAGTTTGGCAATTTTTCCAACTAAATACAGTTGGAGTACAAAAAAAGAAATAGTATATGTTATTGAGTCTAAATCTCACCCAGAGATTATAGTGAAGATAATGCTCAAACAGTAAAATGTGAAAGTGTATTATTTGCCTTGCCTGGTACCAAAAATTCTAATGATTATTCATTGAGAAGAATGTGCTTTGAGATTAGTACATATCATAAAGATGCCTTCTTTAAACTAAATTTAGATATTTGTCTAAGAAGTCAAGTATTTGTTTTTATGGTAATGCCATATTAGAAGAACACATACAAATTTGCATTAAAATATTAAACTAACCCAAACCCAAATTTTAGACTAGTCCTAGTACCATAATATATTGACTACACTGGAATACAATAATGACTCTTCATATATATGTCTGAAAATAGGTAATAGTTATATCAATGGTCCTGGGAAATTATTAAAATAGCTAACTGCAGACTAATGAAACTTAAAGCGTTAAGCGTGTGCGTGAATGAACAAGTCTTACAAAATAATGTATTATTTACTAGAGGACTTTCACTATTGGTATTTTTCACTAGAAATTCAAATTAGGAACTCACATGGTGATATAAAATTAATACTAATATATAAGAATGTGTTGGCTGTTTTTATCCTATTCGGAATAACTAGTACTCGTTTTAGCATTACATTAATAGTCATTTGGTGTGTATTAGAGGAGTGAGCAGTTCTAACTACTAGAGACAGTAAAAAATAAGATGTATATACATTTAAGTAGTATCATTCCATTAAGAATAGTTAGACAGTAAAGAATCGTTTCTAAAATTTGTGGAATAATTATTGCTTGTGAAATCTTTACCTAATAAGGATTCCAGATGGTTCAGTTGTTAATAGAATTATGGGATACAGGTACCTCAAAAGTGTTGAATATAAGAAGGTGTTCCATGAATTATTTTTAAATTTTTATATTTATTTGCAGTAGTTTTTACACTTAGGGATTCTTATTTCTTCCGCAGTAAAAATAATTTGTCTAAAAATAATGTTTATAAAACATCTGAAGGGAAAAAAACAAAAAAGTACAAAATACTTACTTTGGTATCATGAAGAGCTTTGATTGCACAAACATTCTAAAAAGGTCTTAGGAACTTCTGGGGTTCCCATTCCACAGTTTGATAACCCCTGCATTAGAGCAAAACTTGCAAGTGCAAAGTATGAGGGAAATTCAGAAAGTTCATGGAAAAATGGAATTAAAAGATAATACAAATGTTTTCAAGAACTTTTTGAAGACCCCTTGTACTCAATCTATGTTTGGTACAGATAAAGGCCAGCGAGTGTGCTAATCTGTGCCACCCCAGCATATAGGCAGCTTTCGTAAACAGAATTCATGATGCAAATGAGATAGTGCATGTAAAAGCACTTACAACAGACACAGTGAACGGTATCTGTTACAAAGCTATGTGTGTATAGCATAGCAATTGACAGCACAAACTGAACCCTGCATCAGTTCAAATCCTTGTTCTGCCCCTCTATAAACCTGAATAAATTGCTTAATTCCTGTACGTCGCTTTTCTCATTTGTAACACTGAGTTATTAATAACCACTCATCTATTTATTGTGAGAATTAAATAATAAATAATAAAACAGTGCCTTGCACACATTAAGACCCATATAATTTTAAAAGTTACTATTATCTGCTTCCTAGGGACAGAGGTAATCTTGCCAACAAATTTTAGGCCTTTGCACTTTCATTCATTTAACAAATATTAATTCATTCATCTACCAAGTTGAAGGCACTGCACCAACTAGTGTAAGGAATACAAAAAGAAAAAAAGAATGTGATTTTTGTGATGCAAGTGTTTATTGTTTAATATAGACGATAAGATATTTGCGTATATGTTAGTAGCATCTGGAAGAAAATGAAAGACAGTAAAAGATATTAAATTCTCATGGAAGAAAAAAGAGTTAATTCTACGTATTTACAGAAGAAGTCATTTTGAGCCCTGAGGCTTTCAGAATTGAGCCACAGAGTTGGCTGATGCTACTAAAGGGTTACTTATCTTTCGAAAAGAGATTTGCAGGTATATGTTTAAATATGAAAATGTTACATACTTTCAGACATTAGTGTCAACTCAAACCCAATTTTCACAGCTGAATTCACACACTCCAACTACTTTCTTAAAATTACTTAGGAGAGAAGAACGACCTGTTTCACGCTGGCCATTTTGAGAAACCTTCACACAAAAAGTCTTTAATTTAGAATAACCCAAATATTGGGTTTTACAGACCAACCAGGAAAATCAAATCCAAATGCAAGCCATTTAGGTACTCTGCTTCTCACTTATGTGGTTTTCCTTCTTGAATATTTCTTGTGAGTTAGGGCTCTTTCATCTTTTATTTGCAGCGTGGAAAGCAAAATTGGCGCTTCATAACTCCTAATTCAGCTTTTTGAATAAGAAAGACAACCTGAAAGTAGCTGTGGGAAGGAGAGCCGCTTGGTCTAGCTGGCTGGAGACCTTTTACAGCTAGGATCCCTTTCACAGAGGTTAAGTGGCTGCCACATGCAGTAGCCTTTCTGAAGTCACACGGTTCTATTCTTATTTTTTCGCTTGGTCTAGCTGGCTGGAGACCTTTTACAGCTAGGATCCCTTTCACAGAGGTTAAGTGGATGCCACATGCAGTAGCCTTTCTGAAGTCACACGGTTCTATTCTTATTTTTAAAAAAGGGGTTAAAAAAAAAAAACAGAGGTATGATAAACTGCCCTTGACAGTGTGGTTTCTTCCCCTTCCCCTGCCTAAATACAGCTGTAAAAGAAAACTTGCCACCTGTAAAGTCTATTTCATGCTGCCTTAGAAGAAAGGAGAAGTTGAGAAGTGAAGCCAATTAGGGGAAATGGGGGAAGAAGTGAGGCCAGCGTACCCTCATGAATGCTCCAACCTGAGGATTTTTGCCTATTTTATTTGCACAGAATGACTTGGAAGAAGTTTTTAGAATTCACAGGATTCCCACTGATAAATTCCAATGGTCCATTTCCCCCTTAAAGTGAAAATCTTCCATTGGGAGCTAAGCAAGCTCCAAAATCTGCCTGATGTTAACAAAGGACTTATTGTGTAGCCCACACCAGTTCTATCCATACACACAATTTTTTTTCTTTCCTACCCCTTCATTCCCCACCTTTGAGCTGTGGAAGCCAATGAAGATGAAATAATTAAAGTCTGTGGCTGCTGTACAAAATCATTCTCCATAAGCACTGTTTCTATTTGATCTTTTATAGAAAATATAGTGTATTTATATATACACATTTACAGGCTCATAGTGTCTGGCTACAAAGGCTTTATTTCCTGCTTTCCGGAGTCCTTGTGTTATTCTCCAAGTATAAATTCAGTAGTTTCCATCTCTAGCTCAGCAGGTGTCTGGGTTTTACTTTTGGTTGTATAGTTTTCATGGGGAGAGCAGTTGGGGGAGGGGAAGGGTGGTTTTGAAGATTCACAGCAGGGATCCAACATTGGCTCTACCCAGAATCGGCCAAATAATTTGTGAGGTCAAGGGAAAAAATGCACATGCAGACCCCTTGTTCATAAATTAGTGTTCAGCGTCCTTCTAAGTACACCATACTGTGCAGCTGTGCAAGTCAGATGCCCAAGAAGCTGGCCTTGCCCCTACCACCCCAGTCCCTGGGCATGTGAGTGGCAAGAACCCTGTGTGTGGCTATTCTTTGCAACAGGAAGTCTGTACTGCTGGTTGGGCAGTCTATCTCTAATCCCATGCAATTCCTGAGCCCCCGTAGGGTGGCCTTTACCCCAGTCCTCTCAGCACTTACCTAATCAAAAGCCCCACTCTGTACCACTCTCCTGGGTGGACAACTCTATCCCTGTGAGACCTTTCCCCTTCAAGTTTTCTTCCTTCCTGGCCTAATGCCAGTTTATCCACAACACCTTCCACTGCCCCCTCCCCGCACATACACATACAAAATCCTCGGTAATTACCCAATTACCCAAGGTGAATAATCAAGCAATGCTCAATAGCTACTGAAAAACCACATTCCCCACTTAAAGGGTAGGAAGGATTCAGTCTTCATGAACTCAATAGCCGGACTGTCCTCTCCGAACTGGAGGGAGAGGTTTGCATTTCTTCATCTAAGGCCCAGAACAGATGGAAAGACTTCTTATGAGGTACCACTCCTTATAACCCCTCCCCCCAAAAAGGAGATGTTTAAATAAGATACATTAAACATTTTTATATTACTGCTTGTAGAGTTAGCAAGAATTTCAGTTTTGGGGAATTTGCAGAAGTTGATAATGTAATAGCAATTTTTAATGTTTACATTTTAGTTGGATTAGAAAAAAATTGTACATTTGTACATCGTACATTTGCTTTTTCTATAGCCTCTGCGTACTGGAATTCAGTTAAAAAACACTGATTTGTCAATTGGGCTTTAAAAATGCTTCCTATTCCCATTATCCAGC